>NC_091240.1:1252180-1284680 GCF_040958095.1 Procambarus clarkii
TTTCATCTCTTGCTTCCAGGGTCGTTGCCGCCGTCCTTCCTGGAACACAAAATTGTTCCTCATATGTGTGTGTGTGTGTAGCAGTGTGTTGATGTAAGCTTGATATCTGGTTGATGGGGTTCTGGGAGTTGTTCTACTCCCCAAGCCCGGCCCGAGGCCAGGCTTGATTTGTGAGAGTTTGGTCCACCAGGCTGTTGCTTGGAGCGGCCCGCAGGCCCACATATCCACCACAGCCCGGTTGGTCCGGCACTCCTTGGAGGAAACAATCTAGTTTCCTCTTGAAGATGTCCACGGTTGTTCCGGCAATATTTCTGATGCTCGCTGGGAGGACGTTGAACAACCGCGGACTTCTGATGTTTATACAGTGTTCTCTGATTGTGCCTATGGCACCTCTGCTCTTCACTGGTTCTATTCTGCATTTTCCTCCATATCGTTCACTCCAGTACGTTGTTATTTTACTGTATAGATTAGGGACCTGACCCTCCAGTATTTTCCACGTATATTTGGTATCTCTCTCGTCTCCTTTCTAGTGAGTACATTTGAGAGCTTTGAGACGATCCCAATAATTTAGGTGGTGCAGACGATGTGTCACAAGAACGTGGCTAAAGAAAGTTGACCAGACCACACACTAGAAGGTGAAGGGACGACGACGTTTCGGTCCGTCCTGGAATTGAGAATGGTCCAGGAATGACCGAAACGTCGTCGTCCCTTCACCTTCTAGTGTGTGGTCTGGTCAATTTAGGTGGTGTTCCGGGCGGTGGTATAAAAACAATATACACTGTAAGACCCCTGGTCACTGTAAGCATCAACCCCCCCCCCCCCCCTCCAACCATGTGATCACCAAAGGCACTCACCATCCGCGAGTCGTACATTTCACCGTGTAACAAGGCCCTTCGTGTTTTAGCAAGTATGGAAAGATTTAGTACCGCCCAAGTGGCAGATTTTGATCTCGTATGTAGAGTAATAACTAATACAGTTCTTTTTAACTCTTTTTTTTTCTTTTTCTTGCAGGTAATAATTGTGGTGGCGGCGGCGGCGGTAGTGAGGTAGAGGTGAGTACAAGGCACATCCCCAGGTGACCTCCGGCCACTAATGACATACATAGATAGCAAACGTAATTACTCCTCTGGCTACGATGGTGGAGATGAAGAGGGATTGTGGCCTTTCATGCGTGGACTGAGCAGAGCAGTACTGAAATCTGGAGTCTAAATTATAATTTATATAGATATGATAGAGAATTAGGTCAAATGGAGGAGTAGATATGTGTATTAAAGAGGATCTGATATGATCAGAGCTACTAAACTCATTCAATGAGGTGGTAGAGGTACATGAATTCAAGGTAGAAAAAAATAAACCTAATTATTATTCTAATATACAAATCGCCAGATGCAACAGTTGAGGAATTCACAGAGCAGCTTCACAAAATAGAGAATATCCTTGATAACCTAACAAACCCAGCTCTAGATATCATCTTTCTTGGAGACTACAATATACCCAGTTTACAATGGAGAATGACACAATAATATCATAGTAGGAATCCAATATGGAAATAATCAACCGCAGGTCGAAAACTGTTGAGATTGTGACCAATTCTGGCTCAAACAACAGATTGGTAGAGTGCCTCTTGAACACATCCACCTTTGTTCCGACAATATTTATAATGCTTGCTGGGAGGGCGTTGAACAGCTGTGGATCTCTAATGTTTACCTGGTTGATGGGGTTCTGGGAGTTGTTCTACTCCCCGAGCCCGGCCCGAGGCCAGGCTTGACTTGTGAGAGTTTGGTCCACTAGGCTGTTGCTTGGAGCGGCCCGCAGGCCCACATATACCTGGTTGATGGGGTTCTGGGAGTTGTTCTACTCCCCAAGCCCGGCCCGAGGCCAGGCTTGACTTGTGAGAGTTTGGTCCACCAGGCTGTTGCTTGGAGCGGCCCGCAGGCCCACATATACCTGGTTGATGGGGTTCTGGGAGTTGTTCTACTCCCCGAGCCCGGCCCGAGGCCAGGCTTGACTTGTGAGAGTTTGGTCCACTAGGCTGTTGCTTGGAGCGGCCCGCAGGCCCACATATACCTGGTTGATGGGGTTCTGGGAGTTGTTCTACTCCCCAAGCCCGGCCCGAGGCCAGGCTTGACTTGTGAGAGTTTGGTCCACCAGGCTGTTGCTTGGAGCGGCCCGCAGGCCCACATATACCTGGTTGATGGGGTTCTGGGAGTTGTTCTACTCCCCGAGCCCGGCCCGAGGCCAGGCTTGACTTGTGAGAGTTTGGTCCACTAGGCTGTTGCTTGGAGCGGCCCGCAGGCCCACATATACCTGGTTGATGGGGTTCTGGGAGTTGTTCTACTCCCCAAGCCCGGCCCGAGGCCAGGCTTGACTTGTGAGAGTTTGGTCCACCAGGCTGTTGCTTGGAGCGGCCCGCAGGCCCACATACATGTTAAGGCAGTGCTCTCCGATTAAAGTACCTCTACTCCTCATTGGTTCTATTCTGCATTTTCTTCCGTATCTTTCGCTCTTGTATGTTGTTATTCTATTGTGTAAATTTGGGACCTGGCCCTCCAGTATCTTCCATCTGCGTATATATTATATGATACGTTTCTCATCTCCTTTCCAGAGAGTACATTTCAAGAGGTTTGGGACGGTCCCAGTAATATAGATGTTTTATCGTTTCTATGCGTGCCGTATATGTTCTCTGTATTCCCTTTAATTCAGAGATCTCTCCTGTTCTGAAAGGGGAAGTGAGTACCTAGCAATACTGAAGACGGGACAGCACCAGTCATTTAAATAGTATTAACATTGTTGTGGGATCCCTGGATTTGAACGGTCTCATAATCCATCCTATCATTTTCCTGGCCGTTGCTATATTTGCTCTGTTATGTTCACTAGGTGTAAGGTTTTCAGACAGCATAATTCCCATATCTCTTAAGTGTTGCTTTCCTTCTATGAGTAAGTGTGATTGCGTCCTGTGTTAAGTTCTTCGTTTACACCATACCTCGGTACCTGGAACTTATCACAGTTAAACATAATGTTATTTTCAGTTGCCCTGTCGAATGCTTTACCTATTTATATCTGCCTCTAGTTTTTCAGTATTCTACAGTGGCAATTTTTATGCTGATTTTTTTATCATCTGCAAAGGATGACACGAAGCTGTATCTAGTATGTTGATCAGACTACACACACACTAGAAAGTGAAGGGACGACGACGTTTCGCTTCGTCCTGGTCCACGTTATTGTGACTCATCGCCTGTGTCTAGTATCTTTGTCTATATCAGAGATAAGAATGAGAAGTAGTGGTGCAAGGACTGTGCCCTCGGGTACAGAGCTTTTCACTGCACTTGGGCTTGATCTTATTTGATGGACCGTCGCTCTTTGCATTCTGTTTGACAAAGTTGAAAATCCAACGCCCCACTTTACCAGTTATTCCTATTTATCTTATTTTATGGGCTATCACTCCATGGTCACATTTGTCGAATGCCTTTGCAAAGTCTGTGTATGAAACATCTGCATTTTGCATTTGTATTCTTCAAAATTTGCATTTTGCAAATTTGCAAAATTCACTTCCCTCATTCAGAACATCTGCAAATTTGCATTTTGCATTTGTTTTGCATTCGTCTTTGTGTAAGACGAGAATGGTCCCAGGCCAGGTTTAGGGAGTAAAAGAACTCCCAGAACCCACTCTAGGTATACTCCAGGCATGCATTTCTTCTAAGACTTCTGTGTTTTTGTCATAATGGTTGAGTAACTGCGAGAGACAGGATCTTCCCGCTCTAAATCCATGTTATCCTGGGTTGTGTAGTTCATTATTTTCCATAAAACTAGTAGTTTGATTCCTAATCAATCTTTTCAAAAACTTTTATTATGGGATGTTAGTGCAACTGATCTTATAATTTTTTCCAAAGCTTTACTACCCCCCTTGTGCAGAGGAGCTATATCTGGAGATTTAAGTGCTGCTGGTATCTCCCCTGTATCCAGGCTCTGTCTCCATATTACACTGAGCGCTCGCCCTACAGGTACTCTGTTAGACGCCGCTGATCGCAATTTTTACGTATGAATTACAACAAACGGATGATCAGGTATCATCTTGAGGTGTCTTATCAGCCTGGCCTCAGGCCGGGCTTGGGGAAGGGAAGGGAACTATCACGGGAAAGCGTCAAGCCATTACGACTATATAGCACTGGGAAGGGGGTCAGGATAAGGATTTGGGATGGGACGGGGAGAATGGTGCACAATCACTTAAACGGTCGGGGATTGAACGCCGACCTGCAGGAAGCGAGACTGTCGCTCTCCCGTCCAGGCTTGGGGAGTAGGACTCCCAAAACCCTTTCTAGGTATACTCCGGGTATCGTGTTCTCTTTTGAACACCGTGAGTGGTCGACTAGTTATCATAGGTTGAGAGGGAGTGTGTCGAGTCACGAGCCTCTGATGTTGATAGAATTGTATGATAGTTTACACTACTATCAGCGAACAACTGTTATGTTGAATGGAGTGTATAGCTAGTTGTACAAACACAGCCGTATGCAAATACAGTGTTTATCATGGAATTGTGTGTGACGCAGACATGTTACATCCGTGGGAGAGGACCGTTTCCGGCTGGCCTGGTGTAATGACGCCGGAAATGATGAGTGGCGAATGGTTCACTCAGCGTCGGAGTGTTAGGTAAGCCGTCACACCATCTGGTACAGGCGCTACAAGAATTATCTGGTCTTAACAGTCAAAGCAAAGGTTCACAGGCTAAGGTGACAAGTGTGTAACAAGTGTGACAACACAGAACATCTTGAAGATGTTGTCTAGAGGATGGCCCCATGCGGGAATTGTACTAGAACCAAAGTGGACATATTCAAAACGCCATCTTCTTGAGATGGTTATCTTGAGATGATTTCGGGGCTTTAATGTCCCCTCGGCCCAGTCCTCGACCAGGCCTCCACCCCAGGAAGCAGCCCGTGACAGCTGACTAACACCCAGGGTACCTATTTACTGCTAGGTAACAGGGGCATAGAGTGAAAGAAACTCTGCCCATTGTTTCTCGCCGGCGCCGGTGATCGAACCCGGGACCACAGGATCACAAGTCCAGCGTGCTGTCCGCTCGGCCGACCGAGCTCCCCATTAGAGCAGTTCCTGCAGACCAGCCTCGTTGTAATGGATATGTGGGCCTGCCGACCACTCCCAACAACAGTCCTCCTGGTCAAGTGTGTGTAAGACGAGAATGGTCCCAGGCCGGGCTTAGGGAGTAAAAGAACTCCCAGAACCCACTCTAGGTATACTCCAGGCATGAAGGTTATGGAGTTATACTCACACTCACATACTCATACTCACACTTATGGAGTTATACGTCACACTCCTCATCCATACCACAGAAAAAATGATATCTTCGTTGGGTTAGGTGTGTGTAAAGATTCTATTTGAAGCCCCTCCCTCCACCCCCTCCCTCGCTCCTAGAACCCATGCCGGGGTAAACTGGGAAGAATGGACACTTCTGAGAAATGGAATTAAATAACTAGGGGGGGACCGAGGAGGGGGAATGTGAGGATATATGGGGCCGAGAGTGAGGATATATGGGGCCGAGAGTGAGGATATATGGGGCCGAGAGTGAGGATATATGGGGCCGAGAGTGAGGATATATGGGGCCGAGAGTGAGGATATATGGGGGCGAGAGTGAGGATATATGGGGGCGAGAGTGAGGATATATGGGGCCGAGAGTGAGGATATATGGGGCCGAGAGTGAGGATATATGGGGCCGAGAGTGAGGATATATGGGGCCGAGAGTGAGGATATATGGGGCCGAGAGTGAGGATATATGGGGCCGAGAGTGAGGATATATGGGGCCGAGAGTGAGGTTTAACGGGAACAGTAGCCGAGACAAGGCAAACTGAGGGTCAGGGAGGAGAGAGAGAGGGAGGAAGGTCGAGGAGAAGTGTAAACAAGAAATGGTATGTTAATGTTAGGCGAGGAGAGTGAGAGGAACAGCTGACAGGATGCCGTCCCAAGAACATGTTATCAAGTGACATGTACAGGGTTTCCTTCCTGTGTTTACCGTGAACGGTGGTAGTCTGTAGTGGAGGTGAAGGGCGGGGTGTGTCAGGGAGGGTCACTGTGTGACACAGTACAGGCCTAGTAGAGGTGAAGGGTCACCAGGGGCAGGGATAGTGAGATGGGTCACGCCAGCCAAGTGTGGTGCCACAGGCGCGGCCAGGAGAGGAGGGAGGCTTGGTACTATTCATAACCACACCACAGAACGCAACTCGTGTTTAGAAAGTTGGTTCAGGTGTAGTAGTTACGCAACTACAGTCGACTTGAGAATGGTCCAGGACGGACCGAAACGTCGTCGTCCCTTCACCTTCTAGTGTGTGGTTTGGTCAACTTACTTCAGCCACGTTATTGTGACTCGTCGTTTGCATAGTTACACAAGGTCAGTGTCTCATGCATCGTGGCTTACCTCTCCTGGACTTGTACCTAGATAACGTTCTCGCAGTTCTACTCCCCAAGCAACGGATGACACGAACATTTGTATCTTTTGTCTATATCTGATATGAGAATAAAGAAAAGCAGTGGTGCAAGGACTGTACCCAGAGATACAGAGCTGCGCTTGGACTCTATTTTATTTCATTGACTGTTACTCTTTGTGTTCTGTTCGACAGGAAATTGAGTATCCAGCGTCCTACTTTATCAGTTATTCCCATTGACCTCATTTTGTGTGCTATCACTCCATGGTCACGTTTGTCGAATACCTTTGCAAAGTCTGTGCATACATCTGCATTATTCTTTTCTTGTAAGGCTTCTGTGATTTTGTCATAGTGGTTATCTTCATATGATTTCGAGACTTCGCGTCCCTGCGGCCCGGTCCTCGACCAGGCCTCCTTTTTGTTACACATCTCCAGGAAGCAACCTGTAGCAGCTGACTTAACTCCCAGGTACCTATTTGGTGGTTGGTATCTAGTGGTTAAACTACGGGCTCACCATAGCCCGTGCTACTTGGAACTTTTTGTTCCAAGTAGCGAATCTTAATTAAACAATAACAACCTAGTGGTTGAGTAACTGTGACAGACAAGATCTTCCCGCTCTAAATCCATGTTGTCCTGGGTTGTGTAGTTCATTATTTTCCATAAAACTAGAAATTTGATTCCTAATCACTCTTTCAAAAACTTTCATTGTGTGCGATGTTAGTGCAACTGGTCTATAATTTTTTGTCAGAACTTTACTACCCCCCTTGTGCAGAGGAGCTGTATTTGAGATGTAAGTGCTGCTGGTATCTCCCCTGTATCCAGGCTCTGTCTCCATATTACGCTGAGTGCTTGTGCTACTGGTAATTTGCATTTCTTTATGAATATTGAATTCCTCGAGTCCAGGCCCAGGAGCTGAGTGCATCAATGTTGTCAATTTCTCTTTCAAAGTCTTCAGAGTTCGTGTTAATATCAGTTGTATTATTTACAGCTTGGATGTTATTCATAAAGAAGCTGTCTGGGTCATCAACTTTCATGTTGTTTAAGGGTGTGCTAAACATAGCCTCATACTGACTTCTTAGAATTTCACTAATTTCGTGTCCTCTGTGCACGTACCTTCAGTTGTAATTAAAGGTTCAATACTGGTGGACGTTTTTGACATTGATTTTGCATATGTGAAAACATATTTTGGATTTTTCTTTCTCTCTTGTACAGCTTTCTGTTCCAATTCCATTTTCTCAGACTCATATGATCGCTTCAACGTTTGTTCTATTTCTTCGATCTCCCTGTTTAGGTTTATTTTCCTTGCTTGTGATAGTTGTGTCTGCCGAAGCATTTCCGTTATTTTTTTCCTTCTGTACAGTCGTCTGCGCTCTCTTTCTAGAGTGGTCCTCTTTCTGCCCCTCCTCACAGGCACGTGCTTCAAATAGACCTTGTAAGCTTCAGCTGTCAGTTGAGCTATTCCCTGTGTGGGAGTTTTGTCGCTTAAGACCGTCTCCTATTGAATGGTTGCAAGGTCTACATTTATTTTTTTCCCAGTCGATTATTTTATTGTTGAAATTGAATTGATTGAATACCCCTTCTGGCTTGTTGGGTCTCTTACACCTACTACCGTTATTAAAATGGTTACCCTCCCATTACCCTACCCTTCCTTCCCTCCTTTCCATTGTTCACTTACTCCCATTCATTACTTTACCATCTTGCTTATTCATTATGAACATGTTCCAGGTGAGGGAGGGGATAGAGTTTCGTGTGGTGCCTTGCCCCCCGTGTTCCATGCCTGGCTGAGGTATATATAGCGGCGCTCTCATCACAGTAATATCTGCAGGCGATAAACCCGCTGATAAACACCTATTGTCAAGTCACGGCAACATCATTAGCCTAGCCGGTACACTCTTTTTATACTCGCAAAAGCTTCCGTTAAATGTGATCATGGTTACATTTCGCTGTCAGGGTGCCTGACAGCTGGGTGGACAGCGCTTCGGATTCGTAATCCTGTGGTTCCGGGTTCGATCCCCGGTGGAGATAAATGGGCAAAATGTTTCTTTCACCCTGATGCCCCTGTTTCCTAGCAGTATATAGGTATCTGGGTGTTAGTCAGCTGTCACGGGCTGCTTCCTGGGGGTGGAGGCCTGGTCGAGGACCGGGCCGCGGGGACACTAAAGCCCCGAAATCATCTCAAGATAACCTCAAGATGGTCACATTTCGCCTCCATTTCGCTGTCAGGGCGCCTGACAACTGGATGGACAGCGCCTCGGATTCGTAGTCCTGTGGTTCCGGGCTCGATCCCTGGTGGAGGCGGAGACAAATGGGCAAAAATGTTTCTTTCACCCTGATGCCCCTGTTACCTAGCAGTAAATAGGTACCTGGGAGTTAGTCAGCTGTTACGGGCTGCTTCCTGGGGGTGGAGGCCTGGTCGAGGACCGGGCCGCGGAGACGCTAAGCCCCAAAATCATCTCAAGATAACCTCAAGATAGCCTGGTTGACCAGTCCTGCAACCAGGAGGCCTGGTTGGAGATCGGGCCGCGGGGCCATTGATCCCCGGAAGCTTGACAAGGTAGCCACAAGGTAGGGAGGCAGAGCGTGTCATAAGTCTATTTTACGACATAACCTCACGAAATTTTAAAGTCTTTAAACTTGGTTGTCATGTTGAGCCGTAAATTGTTTACAGTCGCCAGTGTGTCCTGTTATCCTGCTACATTTACAATATTTGTGGAAAACATTCAGAGTATATTTACAATATAAAGTTAGATACAATATTGCCTGAACTAATTCACAAGGGCCGTGACGAGGGTTCGAACCTACGTCTGAGAGGATCCCAGACGCTGCCTTAATCGACCCGTGTGAATTTGTTCATTTGATTCATCACGCAACTGTGATTTCTGTGAGTACAATATTTCCTGTTGCAAATAATTTCCTGCGACTCACTATACCCATCGGAGACACTTGGTAATACAACTGTAGCTGTCTGTAGGGAAATTGGTAACGTTTGTCGCGTCTTGTCTTACAATTCTACAGACTTTTCTCGGTGTGGTAATTGCTATGGAAGAATAGTGATGAACAAAATAGACATGTTAGGCTGGAACTGATGCATAATGCATGCGTGTATTAATATGCTCAGGAAGACTGAATACCAATGAGGTGTATGATGTTTGTATAGGCGACACACTATTGCCAGATTTTGTGTGTACGTCTGATACCATACTACTTGTGAAGGAGGAAATGTATATGTTTACCTCTCAGAATGTTTGGTAATATGTTTATTTGTGATGTGTGTATGTGTATATGTATATATTAACACGATGTACTGAACGGGGTGAGAATAGCTTGAGCTACCTCATCCCTTTGTGTGTATTTTACCTCAATAAACTTATTTCAATTTCAACTATTGCCAGCTGGCTGGCTTATCTCTGCTGCTGTTGTTGTTTGAAGATTCAGTTACTGGGAACTAAAAGTTCCAAGTAGCACGGGCTATGGTGAGCCCGTGATGGACTCCCATGTCATAAACGCTTACAATTTGAATGCAACTAGAGAGAGAGAATTGTTTATATCCGGTTGATTAATATAAATTAGTTTGAGAAAAGCTGACATTCAGATAGTTCCAGCCCCTTGCTGGAACTATGGGCATAAGATAGTTATCTTGTATAGTCGACTAAGGCAGCGTCTTGGATCATCCAGGGCGTAAGTTCGAACCCTCATCACGGCCCTTGTGGGTTTGTTTATCAGCATAAGAGGAGGGACCATTGGTATGGCTCTGTAGTTTTACTTTCTGCCACAACAGTGTGTTCAAGTGGTTACTGGCTAGTTGTAGATGGGAGTGCCAGGGAGTGCCTGTGGCCTCGGCCAGTTCATGGGTGTTATGCTCCATCAGGACCACCAGGTCCACCAGCTTGGTCCACCACACCACCAGGACCACCAGCTTGGTCCACCACACCACCAGGACCACCAGCTTGGTCCACCACACCACCAGGTCCACCAGGACACACCTTGCCTCTCCTCATTACAAATGTGTTGTGTAAACAAGGAATACATCACAGGTAATAGTATTGGTTCTCTTGTTAAAGGCTGACGTACAGGGCTGGGTTATTATGTAACGCTGTTTAGATAAGAACCTTTATCATTAAATGGTCCTTAGAACAGATCTCTTACCTAATATAGCAGACAGTTGAGTAGGGAGGAACGAAGCATTTGTTTGTGCTCACGGATGACGAGTCAGTTTATTACCTGATCTAAAAGGTGGCCAAATGTTCGCTTTACGGGCTCACCATAGCCCGTGCTACGTGGACACTTCGTTCCCAGTAGCTAAATCTAAATCATCATCATCATCTGGTGTTGAGCGGAAGGTGAGCGTGTTGTGGACCTGGATAGTGATGACCAGGAGGACGCCTGTACTCCCCACAGAGTTAAGAACCAGGTGGCCCTCGCCCACATCTTCCAGCAGATGACCCGTTTGGAATAACTGTCCGGTCTTGACCAGACACCACCGTTACCATACATACTCCTTCCTTCCCCGCCAAGGATCCTTCCCCGCCAAGGATCCTTCCCCGCCAAGGATCCTTCCCCGCCAAGGATCCTTCCCCGCCAAGGATCCTTCCCCGCCAAGGATCCTTCCCCGCCAAGGATCCTTCCCCGCCAAGGATCCTTCCCCGCCAAGGATCCTGCCCCGCCAAGGATCCTTCCCCGCCAAGGATCCTTCCCCGCCAAGGATCCTTCCCCGCCAAGGATCCTTCCCCGCCAAGGATCCTGCCCCGCCAAGGATCCTTCCCCGCCAAGGATCCTTCCCCGCCAAGGATCCTTCCCCGCCAAGGATCCTTCCCCGCCAAGGATCCTTCCCCGCCAAGGATCCTTCCCCGCCAAGGATCCTTCCCCGCCAAGGATCCTTCCTCGCCAAGGCTCGACATTTTAACCCTCTGGTTGGAGGCACTCGCAGAGAATTCTTTCTAATGAATGGATCCGCGTCGTGTTTTCAGTGGAAGACTATTATGTCCGCCGAGACGTTGTCACCATTGTTTCACCTTCCTCACTATGTTTATCCCGCGCTGCTCGCTGCGCTCAACACAATAAGGATTTAGGCTCTTTAGTCGGTCTCAATAGTTAAGATGTTTTATTGAGTGGATTCTAGCAGTAAAGGATCTCTGCACGCTCTCCAGGTCAGCAATTTCTCCAGCTTTGAAAGGTGCTGTCATTGTGCAGCAGTACTCCACTCTAGAGAGCACAAGCGTCTTGAAGAGTATCATCGGTATAGCATCTCTAGTGTGAAAGGTTCTTGTTATCCAACCTGTCATTTTTCTTGCAGATGTGACGGCTACTTTGTGTTCTTTAAAGGTAAGGTCTTCCGACATGAGTACACCCAGATCCTTTACATTCCCTTTTCGTTCTATGTTATGATTCGACTGAGTTTTGTACGTGGATTGTGTTTTTATATTTTCATTTTTTACCGTAGCGCAGGAGCTATGACTTCATTAAATACCATATTATTTTCTGTAGCCCATAGAAAGACCTGATCTACATCTGACTGGAGGTTTGCCGTGTCCTCTATGTTGCCAACTCTCATGAAAATCCTGGTGTCATCTGCAAAGGATGGTACAGTGCTATAGGTTGTGTTCTGGTCTATGTCCGATATGAGGATGAGAAAAAGTACTGGAGCAAGCACAGTACCCTGGGGGACTGAGCTCTTCACGGTTGATGGGCTGGATTTTATTTTGTTGACTATTACACATTGGGTTCTGTTAGTCAGGAAATTGTAGATCCATCTGCTTATTTTCCCGGTAATTCCTTTTGAACGCATTTTATGTGCAATAACACCATGGTCACATTTATCAAAAGCTTTTGCGAAATCTGTGTAAATTACATCAGCGTTTTGTTTAACAGTCTTCCATGGCATCTAATGCCATATCATAGTGGTCCAGCAACTGCGACAGGCAAGAGCGCCCTGTTCTGAACCCATGTTGTCCGGGGTTATGGAGATGCTGTGATTCCATGTATTTTGTGATCTTACATCTTAGCACACACAAATGACAATAACGTGATGCATCAAGACACGTTATTGTGATTTCTGAGTGTAATGAAGGAAGGGCGAAGGGGTAGTACGGCCTATTGACATAGCTCGAGTGCAGGGGGGAGTTGTGTAAACCCCTGGTTTGTGTCTAGGAGAGGCTGCAGGATCCAGTAAGTTCAGTAGAACTTTGGTTTCAACTGTTTTAATCCTGTCGTAGCTCAGTCGATTAAGGCAGTGTCTGGGATGCTCCCGGACGTAGGTTCGAATCCTCGTCACGGCCCTTGTGGATTTGTTTACTTCTAAGCACACTCTCGAAGATTGACTGGCTCCACCAATGAAGGTCCATCACCTTGGTCCAGGGTCCAGGATTGTTGTTGTTATAGATTCAGCTACTCTGAACAAGTTTCAAGCAGCACGCGCTATGTGGACTTACCTCGCCCGTAGTGGACTTACCTGGCACAGGAGCGGTGATGAGTATGTGTGTTAGTCCCAGGAGTTCCCAGGGACGGTGGCCAAGTTGACATCCAGCAGTGCAAGAGTGATGACTTAACCGCACAAGATCATACAAGTCCGCCTTGGAGTGAGAGGGAAAAAACCCGTGTGAATGTTTGGTGGAGAGAGCCCGAGGCGTGACGCGGTTAACATTACGGTGCGCGCACATTCCCAAGGCACAGTTGAAATATTTAATGTTATATTAATACGGCGAGAGGGAGGAGGTAGCTAGCCTGATCCTCTTCAACCCAACTACTTCCTGTAGGTTGTTGACATAAACAAATAGACCACAATTTACCTATATTCTGCCTGGAAAATAATTGCATTCATTCCTATTTTACAGTTGCTGCAAATAATAGTTTCTAAGGGAGTAACCCCCCTCGTCCCGCCCCCTCCCTCCCTCGTCCCCTTCTTCTTCGTCCCCTCGTCCCCCGCCCCCCCCTCGTCGTCTGGAGGGGACTGTGCTTGCTCCAGTATTCTCTGACGATCCAATAAGATACAGCCAAGAGCACAGGCCATAGTGCCGTATGATCCATTACACGTGGTCCATCAGCCTGGTCCAGGGAGGAGGTACATGCGGACCACCGCTGTTGTCCCCATGTCCGCCGGCGTTATTGGTCTCCACTCCAGGAAGTTCCTCACATCTACACAAACAACTTGATTGTTTTCTGCAAGATGTACCGGACCAGCCGGGCTGTGACGGGTATGTGGGCCTGCGGGCCGCTCCAAGCAACAGCCTGGTGGACCAAACACTCACGTGGCCAGACTTGGGGGCAGTAGAAGTACTCCCAGACCCCCATCAAGCAGGTGAACACGACCCCAAAGATATTTATGAGACTAGAAACAGGAGAGATGACACAGCACAGACTTGAGTAAAGCAAGTCTTCCAGAGGATGTTCAGAGGGGCGGGGCGGACGTGTGGCTTGTGTGGTGTCGGCGGGGAGTGTTACTGGGGAGTACAGTGATAATCTGGAGTAACAGATGAGACGGTGTGAGATAGTGGTAGAGGTAAGAGGGGCGGGGCGGCCTTAAGACTGTGGTAAGGTGGTCCGGTGCCTCGCTCCTGCTGCTCCTCAGGCCATGGGATGAAAACAAGTGATCCCGCCATTCCCAGCACACTTACGCCTCGGGAAGATGGTTATTGTGCCCGGGTCACGGCTCGTTATCTTATTAATTATGAGACCATCTCCTGGCCTTGGCATTAAAGCCCGGCAACAATGTTATTGGTGGTAATTATGAGAAGTATAAAGAGGTAAATAGTGGAGGTGGGGGGGGGATGTTGTAGCTAGCAGGGAAGATGTTGTGGAGGAGATAGAGGTGGAGGCAGTAGAGGTTGTGTGGAGGTGGCAGTGTACGTCCCAGAGAGCCACATGTAGTGTGTACAAGGTCCTTGTTGACCCACTTGTGTTGCCACACCCTCATGCTGGGAGCTGCTGCTGCTGCTCCTGCTCCTGTCAACACTTAAAGCACCATCCATCACGCTCACATCACACTCTAACCCACATTCTCCCCCCTCTCTCTCCTTATCACTCCCCCCCCCCCCCCCCCTCAATCCTCTCACTCTTCTCCCCCTCACTCCTCTCCCCTTCTCAACCCTTAAGACATACCATAACATGCTCTGAGGTTTCTAGACATTGCTCATAATGTTTACTGTATGTACTTCTAATAGGAAAATGTGTTATGATTGATTTATAATGTTAAATATTATAAGAAAAGCGTTGAGACGGTGTGTGTAGAGGCCAGGAGACGAGGCCAGGTCGTGACCAAGAGCCCCGCACAGACAATACACAGTAACCAGCTGAAAGTTGTACTGGCCAAGGGGACGTGAGTGAGGCCACTTAACACCCCCCCCCCCCCATACATCGTCATAACACCTCCCACTTCCACCCCTCCACCACTTGTAAACGTCACTTGGGGGGACTAAGGCTACACCTTAGTGTCAGTGCTACAGGTGTGGCACAAACCTGTACCTGGGGACAAACCATGTACCTGTACAACGACCATTAGTTGTTTTACACGGATGTTGGTTGGGGGGGGGGTGACAAAGGAGAGGTACAGGCATATAAAATAATGTAGAAATGTTAACTATAGCGTGAGTTCTAAATACTATATATTAAATACAGATTGCTCCTAAAAGATTATCCCCCCCCAACTTCGTACTCGTAAAATAACATACATTTATGGGTTGGTAAGTGTTCATCTCAATGTTTTGACTTGTGCTTACCTAATTGTGCTTGCGGGGGTTGAGCTCTGGCTCTTTGGTCCCGCCTCTCAACTGTCAATCAACTGGTGTACAGATTCCTGAGCCTACTGGGCTCTATCATATCTACATTTTGTGTGTTCATTTGAGACAACGGAGTGAGTTGCAGCTGCGTTTAGCGACCAGTGACAGGGTAAACAACCAGCTTATGTTCTTCCTATGGCGGTGTGTTCACTCACAGGATGAGTGACGCTGCCCTAAAACCTCACAACCCCCCCCCCCCCCTCCCCCGCCTTTTTGAAAACAAAAGTATAATATGCGGGTCCGCCTTGCTGACACGTACTCACCTAGTTGTGTTTGCGGGGGTTGAGCTCTGGCTCTTTGGTCCCGCCTCTCAACCGTCAATCAACAGGTGTACAGATTCCTGAGCCTATCGGGCACGTGTGTGTGTGTGTGTGTGGTAGGCGAGCTCAGGTGGCTGGCGAGTCTTGGTGAGGATTATCACTTATTTCAGCATAGTTGGGTTTACATGGCAGTCTTGAGGTTATCTTGAGATGATTTCGGGGCTTTAGTGTCCCTGCGGCCCGGTCCTCGACCAGGCCTCCACCCCTAGGAAGCAGCCCGTGACAGCTGACTAACACCCAGGTACCTATTTTACTGCTAGGTAACAGGGGCATAGGGTGAAAGAAACTCGGCCCATTGTTTCTCGCCGGCGCCTGGGATCGAACCCGGGACCACAGGATCACAAGTGCAGTGTGCTGTCCGCTCGGCCAACCGGCTCCCGGCCAACCAGTCTCTTTCTCTCTCTCCATTATAGCCACAAGCATCTAAATTATTGGGTCCGTTTCAATCCTCCTAAAGTGTACTCCATTGAAAAGAGATGAGAGAGTGGTGTCATATAATATATACATGGAAAATACAGGAGGCTCAGGTCCCCAATTTGCACAGCAAAATAACATATTGAAGCGAACAATATGGAATGACATGGAGAATAGAGCCAGGGAAGAATGGAGGTGTCATAGGCACCATCAGAGAACAAGCACAAGCAGGTATCAAGTTTGAGAACATTGTATGAACATGAAAGGTTCACGGCTGTTCAATATCCTCCCATTAAGTATACGAAATATTGCCGGACTAAAAATGGACTTTTAAGAAAAATAAGGTTTCCACCAAGAAGTGCCAGACTAATCGCATTGTATTTTTTTTGCTCTACCAGACGTGACCACACATTTACAATGCTAACCAACCTATATACATTTTCTTGTGTCCTCCATGGAATAATGCTGTCTGACAACCTAACGTTTAGGGACCATAACCAAGCAAGTATTGCGTCAGCCAGACAAATGATATTTTATTGTGCACCCCATACTCATCCTGTGAGCGGTAGCGCAAAAGCATTACAGAGGGCACAAAAGGTCTTTATCAGACCTCATCTTAGATTATTACATAAACAATTTCATCTATCCTTCACACCTTATAGTTACAATGTCAGCTAGTTACAAAGAAAGTGCTATTACAAGAGCTATATATTTACAGTAAGTCATCTGTTCAACACCCTCCCAGCGAGCATAAGAAATATTGCCGGAACAACCGTGGACATCTTCAAGAGGAAACTAGATTGTTTCCTCCAAGGAGTGCCGGACCAACCGGGCTGTGGTGGGTATGTGGGCCTGCGGGCCGCTCCAAGCAACAGCCTGGTGGACCAAACTCTCACAAGTCAAGCCTGGCCTCGGGCCGGGCTTGGGGTGTAGAAGAACTCCCAGAACCCCATCAAGGTCCACAACAGTTGTCAAGTGGTAGCCTTCCTCCCCGCTCTTCACATACCTTGCTGGATGTACCTTCTACAGCTGACCATGCAGCAGCAGCAGCAGCAGCAGCAGCAGGTAGAAACTGGTCACTCTGGCTGTTGACTGGTCGACCGGTTCTTATCGCCTCCTCACTGTGTACTGGCACCCTTGTACACGCCTTGTGGCTTATTCCACTTGGTATATATTGTTGGTTTGTACTCTTAGAGAATAAAAATCTTCAATACTTTACATGTAAATGGTATTACGCGGTTGGGTACTCCACTTGATATTCTTGGCAGAATTCTCTTGTATTCAAGGTCCTAGCCATGTGTTAACTTGGAGATTATTTATAAATGTTAAGGTGAACCCATGTCAAATGACCTGTGTGTGTGTGTCGTAAGATGGACGGTGGAGGGCTGGTACAGGGGGGGGGGGTGAGTACCAACCCCATGGGGGCTGGAGGCTTCAGCCCCTAGCCCCCATGGGGTCACAATGGCATAAGCAGGTAGCGTTACTTATGGCCACCACAGCCCCGCTCCTGTGCCAGGTAAGTCCACTACGGGCTCACCATAGCCTGTGCTACTTGCAACTTTTGTTGTGAGTAGCTGAATGTTAAAACTACTACTACTCATGGCCACCACACCTGGTGGTACAGTCTACCCTTCTTACCTTGAGGTTACCTTGAGATGGTACCGGAGATGAGCCCTGGTTGATCAGTCCAGCAACCAGGAGGCCTGGTCGACGACCGGGCCGCGGGGACACTAAGCCCCGGAAGCACCTCAAGGTAGCCTCAAGGTAGGTAGGTAGGTAGGTACTGTGGCTCTGTCTGTGACCAAGCCTCGTGGTCAACCAGTCTGTTGTTAGATGCTGCTGGTCTCTGCCTGACGTATGAATCACAGCCTGGTTGATCAGGTATCCTGTGGATAGGTTGATAAAGTTGTGTACAGTGTGAGACTTTAGAGGCTGGAAGGTTCCACTCCGCCGTCTTGGCTGTGTACCGCGGCATTACCCCCCCCCCCCCCCGCGCCCAAGATGGTCAGGTATAACCAAGATGTTAAGTGTCGTCTTTAAGACATGGTCCAGACGTAATTATCCTTCTTGTATGGTGTGACCTTCACACTATAACATTACTGGAGACGTTCCTCCCTCCTCCTCGTCCTCCCTCCCTCCCTCCCTCCCTCCCTCCTCCTTCCCTCCCTCCCTCCTCCTTCCCTCCCTCCTTCCCTCCCTCCCTCCCTCCCTCCCTCCCTCCCTCCCTCCCTCCCTCCTCCTTCCCTCCCTCCTCCTTCCCTCCCTCCTCCTTCCCTCCCTCCTCCTTCCCTCCCTCCTCCTTCCCTCCCTCCCTCCCTCCCTCCCTCCCTCCCTCCCTCCTCCTTCCCTCCCTCCCTCCTCCTTCCCTCCCTCCTTCCCTCCCTCCCTCCCTCCCTCCCTCCCTCCCTCCCTCCTCCCTCCCTCCCTCCTCCTTCCCTCCCTCCTCCTTCCCTCCCTCCTCCTTCCCTCCCTCCTCCTTCCCTCCCTCCTCCCTCCCTCCTCCTTCCCTCCCTCCCTCCTCCTTCCCTCCCTCCCTCCTCCTTCCCTCCCTCCCTCCCTCCCTCCCTCCCTCCCTCCCTCCCTCCCTCCTCCTTCCCTCCCTCCCTCCTCCTTCCCTCCCTCCTTCCCTCCCTCCCTCCCTCCCTCCCTCCCTCCCTCCCTCCCTCCCTCCCTCCCTCCCTCCTCCTTCCCTCCCTCCCTCCTCCTTCCCTCCCTCCTTCCCTCCCTCCCTCCCTCCCTCCCTCCCTCCCTCCCTCCCTCCCTCCCTCCCTCCTCCTTCCCTCCCTCCTCCTTCCCTCCCTCCTCCTTCCCTCCCTCCTCCTTCCCTCCCTCCTCCTTCCCTCCCTCCTCCCTCCCTCCCTCCCTCCCTCCCTCCCTCCCTCCCTCCCTCCTGCTCCTCCTCTAGGTGCTTTACAGTCATGTCTCTTAAGGTTGCCGGCCGCAGCCGCTCTGCATATTATGTGTTGCTCTTGTGGAATGTACAGTAGAGGAGTGGGGGGGGGGAGGCGGTCGGGTATTGGGGTGGGGGATGGCCGGGGGGGGGGAGGAAATAGTCATTTCGCGGGACGGGATGATGAGGGTTATCTTGAGATGATTTCGGGGCTTAGCGTCTCCGCGGCCCGGTCCTCGTTTAAGTTCCTGGATTCCACTATACCTAAGTAGCTGGAACTTGTCACATCAAGTTATTTTAAGTTGCTTGGATTGGGCAACATAAAATAAGATGATGTTTAACGGTGACAAGTTCCAGGTACGGAGGTATGGTGGACACGAGGAAGTTAAACGGAACACGGAAAACGTTAAAGGAAAATTATAAAATGGATTATGAGAAGGTTCAAATCCAGAGATGCCACAACAATGGTAATACTATTTAAATCACTGGTGCTGTCTTGAGTCTTGCTCGGTACTCACTTCCCCTTTCACAGCAAATTCTAATTACCTCTGAACTAGACGGAATAGAAAGAACATATACGGCGAGCATAAAAACTATAAAACATTTAAGTTATTGGCACCGTCTCAAAGGTCTCAAAATGTACTCTGGAAATGAAACGTGAAATATAAAATAATATATACAGGGAAGATACTGAAGGGCCAGGTCAAAAATGTGCACAGCTGGGATACCCATGTGCATGGGAAATAGGCTTACAGGTTCCGGAAGATGAGAGGAAATGTCAACACTGTGGAGAAATGCCCGACAGACCACTGGAACATTATCTAACACAGTGCACAGTTACAAACCCATTAAGATTTCAACTAAGATTCAACAGAGCAGAAGAAGTTGTTAAACACGTGCGACAAAATCTTACTGAAGCGACCATACGAGTCATAAATACTCACACTCCGCCCAAGTAAAACAGAAACAAGCAACACTTAGTGGGCCAGCCAGAGGCTTAGGGCCCGCCCAGTGGGCCAGCCAGAGGCTTAGGGCCCGCCCAGTGGGCCAGCCAGAGGCTTAGGGCCCGCCCAGTGGGCCAGCCAGAGGCTTAGGGCCCGCGCAGGAATATCCCTGCCAAAAAAAAAAAAAAAAAAAAAACTGAAGCGAAATGTACGGAAAGAAGTGCAGAATGGAGCCAGTGAGGAGTAGAGGTGCCATAGGCACAATCAGAGAACACTATGTGAACATCACAGTTGTTTTATGTTTTAGATTCACCTACTGAGAACGAAGTGTCCATGTAGCACGGGCTATGGTGAGCCCGTAACACATGATAGGTCCACAGCTGTTCAACACCTTCCCAGCAAGCATTAGAAATATTGCTTGAACAAAGGTGGATGTGTTCAAGAGGCACTTTGATAAGTTCTTGCAAGAAGTGCCGGACCAACCAGGCTTTGGTGGATATGTGGGCCTGCGGGCCTCTCTAAGTAACAGCCTGGTGGACCAAGTTATCACAAGTCGAACCTGGCCTCGGGCTGGGCTCAGGGGGGGGGGGTTAGAACTTGTAGAGCCCTCCCCAGGTATGGTATTGTAATGAATGGTACTCTAGTATTAGGGATAGGAGGGTACGGTACTCTAGTATTAGGGATAGGAGGGTACGGTACTCTAGTATTAGGGATAGGAGGGTACGGTACTCTAGTATTAAGGATGGGAGGGTACGGTACTCTAGTATTTGAATATTCAACAAAATTAATTATCAGGATGTGCAGAATACCCCCGTTAAGGGGCCGAGGTGCAACAGGTACTCTGAGAGAGAACTATCTACATCAGAGGCCCGAGACTGTTCAACACGCTTCCACTACACATAAGGGACATAACTGGCCGACCCCTCACAGTGTTCAAGAGAGAACTATCAACATCAGAGGCCCGAGACTGTTCAACGCGCTTCCACTACACATAAGGGACATAACTGACCGACCCCTCACAGTGTTCAAGAGAGAACTATCAACATCAGAGGCCCGAGACTGTTCAACACGCTTCCACTACACATAAGGGACATAACTGGCCGACCCCTCACAGTGTTCAAGAGAGAACTATCAATATCAGAGGCCCGAGACTGTTCAACACGCTTCCACTACACATAAGGGACATAACTGGCCGACCCCTCACAGTGTTCAAGAGAGAACTATCAACATCAGAGGCCCGAGACTGTTCAACACGCTTCCACTACACATAAGGGACATAAGTGGCCGACCCCTCACAGTGTTCAAGAGAGAACTATCAACATCAGAGGCTCGAGACTGTTCAACACGCTTCCACTACACATAAGGGACATAACTGGCCGACCACTCACAGTGTTCAAGAGAGAACTATCAACATCAGAGGCCCGAGACTGTTCAACACGCTTCCACTACACATAAGGGACATAACTGGCCGACCCCTCACAGTGTTCAAGAGAGAACTATCAACATCAGAGGCTCGAGACTGTTCAACACGCTTCCACTACACATAAGGGACATAACTGGCCGACCACTCACAGTGTTCAAGAGAGAACTATCAACATCAGAGGCCCGAGACTGTTCAACACGCTTCCACTACACATAAGGGACATAACTGGCCGACCCCTCACAGTGTTCAAGAGAGAACTATCAACATCAGAGGCTCGAGACTGTTCAACACGCTTCCACTACACATAAGGGACATAACTGGCCGACCCCTCACAGTGTTCAAGAGAGAACTATCAACATCAGAGGCTCGAGACTGTTCAACACGCTTCCACTACACATAAGGGACATAACTGGCCGACCCCTCACAGTGTTCAAGAGAGAACTGGATAAACACCTCCAAAGGAGACCTGATCAACCAGGCTGTGATAAGTTCTTCAGGCTGCGAGCAGCCGCGTCCAAAAGCCTGGTTGAGAGTCCAGCAACAAGGAGGCCTGGTTGTGGACCGGGCCGCGGGGACGCTAAGCCCCGAAACCAACACAAGATAGACAAGTTGCATTCATATTTTGTCATTCAAGTATTGGTCTTCCTTCAAACCGTCCTCTTAAATTTCCCAATATTAAGAACGTGTCGTATTAAAGTGCCTTGAATACCAACCTGTCAGAGGCCCCACAACAGAAAACGGGACAGCATGTCAATTTCGCGAGCCGCTGCTATTTTCTAGTACGATTATTTCTGGCCGTAGGTACAGTATACGTCAAAAATACGAGGTTCTATTGGGAGGACGGGTTGCTTCATGAGTGTATATGCAAGATGATATTTAAATTATGATATTATTAATTAACTTAGCGGGTTTGATTTCACAATTTAGAGGAGGAACACGAGGCGAGGTTGAGCCCAGAAACTGCTTGTCACTAAATATAATTGGCAGAGAAGCAGGAAGCGAGTGGATCTGAACCACGAGCCAGGAATGTGACGCCACTGACACCAGTCTTGTGCTCGCGCGCCCGCACGCGCCTGATTGATTGATGAAGGTTAAGCCACCCAAGAGGTGGCACGGGCATGAATAGCCCGTAAGTACAGCCACATCCAAGATGATGATGTTTGAGATTCAGCTACTGGGAATAAAAGTATCAAGTAGCACTGGTTATGGTGAGCCCGTAGTGGACTCGCCTTGTACAGGAGCCGAGCTGTGACTGCCACACACAGCCAAGAAGCGTGCGTTGGTTTAATCCTTGGCTGATGACTGTGTAAGGAGTATCCCGCCAGGATTTGAACAGTGATTGGTGGAACCTTGGTTGCTGTAATACATGTACAAAATTGATGACGCCAGGTGGGTTTAGTAACCCTTCAAAGACTCTTAAGGCAGCTGTATAAATGTTGATGTAGGCTGCTGGGCCTTATAAACATGTTGATACCTGGTTACCTGGTTGATGGGGTTCTGGGAGTAGTTCTACTCCCCAAGGCCTAATTTGAAGTTCTTCTACTCCCCATGTTGCAATGGTCATAATTTTAATTTGGTTCACAGTTTGCATTTCTGAGGCAGGGGAGCAAGCTTTACATTTCGTCAGAAATGAGCGTGTTTTGGTATATTGGGAATCACGTAAAAGCATTGATATGCCTGCTTGGTCACGTCTACTGTAGCGTTATCAGGGCAGTACCTTTAACCTCATTCTCAGCCACGTAATGATTGTTATTATAACTCCTAGTGATTAGGCTCTGATATCGGCCTAGATGTGGAGACAGTGACCCATTTTCTGTAATTGTTAAAGTCATTCACACACACATCACTGTAAATAATTTATACCTTAGAGTTTATGCTATTTGTGGCACTTTGTGGTAATTCAGTGGTTTGTATGTGATCTATCTTGAGATGATTTCGGGGCTTTAGTGTCCCCGCGGCCCGGTCCTCGACAAGGCCTCCACCCAAATGGTCAAAGTTGTGTCAGCAGTCAGCGAGGCGGACAGCCCGCCTACTTTCATAACTCGCACTGTATTTCCCACTTCTAAACTTCCCTTCACCTGTGCCTCTCCTTCCTCTTTACTCAAAAAAAAAGATTGTGTAAGTGGTAGAGCGTCCCGAGATGAGCTTGGATGGCCTGGCAAGTGGTGCTGGGGGCCGACAGCCAGGCAAGTGCCCCAAAGGACGAGCACTTACCTCCAGTGTTCCTCAGGTGGGAGGTGGCACCCGTGTCCACTGGTGCCACCTCCACCTCGGGTCTCAGACGAAGGAAGCACAGTTCGTGTGATGCAGGTACCCCATGGGAGCGTCTAGCACCAGCTGCCGCTTGATAAACACGAGTGGTCTTGTCTGTCATGGTGCACGGTATGCCAAGGGCTCTCACCACTGAACATATGGGGCATAATTAGCCCACGTCTTATGGGGTTCGAACTGAAACTTGCTGAACATCTCCAAAGAGTAGGTGATGAAGGAGGTTGTGATTGATAGGTGAGAATGCTGCGAGTGGCGTGGTTGAGCGCGTGAAGTGCGGAGAGGGAGGACAAGATGGGGCAGGGTTGTTGCCGGGGCAATCCTCGGGTCCACTCGCCGCCGCCGCCGCGTCACAAGCCTCTCTCTTGTTACGTCAGGCAAGCGTCGCTCCGCCCTCTCCTCGCTGCTCCTCTAATTGACCTAATTACACCTCCAGTCCCAGAGATGACGACGGTAGTGTGACACACATGGTTGACAGTGACGTAGGCAGTGTAGAGTGTAGTAATGTTGAGAGGGAAAGTGAGCACGTGCTGGTGAGAAGGTATAGGGGCTGTCATTGTGCAGCAGTACTCCACTCTTGTGAGCACGTGCTGGTGAGAAGGTATAGGGGCTGTCATTGTGCAGCAGTACTCCACTCTAGAGCACGTGCTGGTGAGAAGGTATAGGGGCTGTCATTGTGCAGCAGTACTCCACTCTAGAGCACGTGCTGGTGAGAAGGTATAGGGGCTGTCATTGTGCAGCAGTACTCCACTCTAGAGCACGTGCTGATGAGAAGGTATAGGGGCTGTCATTGTGCAGCAGTACTCCACTCTAGAGCACGTGCTGGTGAGAAGGTATAGGGGCTGTCATTGTGCAGCAGTACTCCACTCTAGAGCACGTGCTGGTGAGAAGGTATAGGGGCTGTCATTGTGCAGCAGTACTCCACTCTAGAGCACGTGCTGGTGAGAAGGTATAGGGGCTGTCATTGTGCAGCAGTACTCCACTCTAGAGCACGTGCTGGTGAGAAGGTATAGGGGCTGTCATTGTGCAGCAGTACTCCACTCTAGAGCACGTGCTGGTGAGAAGGTATAGGGGCTGTCATTGTGCAGCAGTACTCCACTCTAGAGCACGTGCTGATGAGAAGGTATAGGGGCTGTCATTGTGCAGCAGTACTCCACTCTAGAGCACGTGCTGGTGAGAAGGTATAGGGGCTGTCATTGTGCAGCAGTACTCCACTCTAGAGCACGTGCTGGTGAGAAGGTATAGGGGCTGTCATTGTGCAGCAGTACTCCACTCTAGAGCACGTGCTGGTGAGAAGGTATAGGGGCTGTCATTGTGCAGCAGTACTCCACTCTAGAGCACGTGCTGGTGAGAAGGTATAGGGGCTGTCATTGTGCAGCAGTACTCCACTCTAGAGCACGTGCTGGTGAGAAGGTATAGGGGCTGTCATTGTGCAGCAGTACTCCACTCTAGAGCACGTGCTGGTGAGAAGGTATAGGGGCTGTCATTGTGCAGCAGTACTCCACTCTAGAGCACGTGCTGGTGAGAAGGTATAGGGGCTGTCATTGTGCAGCAGTACTCCACTCTAGAGCACGTGCTGGTGAGAAGGTATAGGGGCTGTCATTGTGCAGCAGTACTCCACTCTAGAGCACGTGCTGGTGAGAAGGTATAGGGGCTGTCATTGTGCAGCAGTACTCCACTCTAGAGCACGTGCTGGTGAGAAGGTATAGGGGCTGTCATTGTGCAGCAGTACTCCACTCTAGAGCACGTGCTGGTGAGAAGGTATAGGGGCTGTCATTGTGCAGCAGTACTCCACTCTAGAGCACGTGCTGGTGAGAAGGTATAGGGGCTGTCATTGTGCAGCAGTACTCCACTCTAGAGCACGTGCTGGTGAGAAGGTATAGGGGCTGTCATTGTGCAGCAGTACTCCACTCTAGAGCACGTGCTGGTGAGAAGGTATAGGGGCTGTCATTGTGCAGCAGTACTCCACTCTAGAGCACGTGCTGGTGAGAAGGTATAGGGGCTGTCATTGTGCAGCAGTACTCCACTCTAGAGCACGTGCTGGTGAGAAGGTATAGGGGCTGTCATTGTGCAGCAGTACTCCACTCTAGAGCACGTGCTGGTGAGAAGGTATAGGGGCTGTCATTGTGCAGCAGTACTCCACTCTAGAGCACGTGCTGGTGAGAAGGTATAGGGGCTGTCATTGAGCAGCAGTACTCCACTCTAGAGAGCACGTGCTGGTGAGAAGGTATAGGGGCTGTCATTGTGCAGCAGTACTCCACTCTAGAGAGCACGTGCTGGTGAGAAGGTATAGGGGCTGTCATTGTGCAGCAGTACTGCACTCTAGAGAGCACGTGCTGGTGAGAAGGTATAGGGGCTGTCATTGTGCAGCAGTACTCCACTCTAGAGAGCACGTGCTGGTGAGAAGGTATAGGGGCTGTCATTGTGCAGCAGTACTCCACTCTAGAGAGCACGTGCTGGTGAGAAGGTATAGGGGCTGTCATTGTGCAGCAGTACTCCACTCTAGAGAGCACGTGCTGGTGAGAAGGTATAGGGGCTGTCATTGTGCAGCAGTACTCCACTCTAGAGAGCACGTGCTGGTGAGAAGGTATAGGGGCTGTCATTGTGCAGCAGTACTCCACTCTAGAGAGCACGTGCTGGTGAGAAGGTATAGGGGCTGTCATTGTGCAGCAGTACTCCACTCTAGAGAGCACGTGCTGGTGAGAAGGTATAGGGGCTGTCATTGTGCAGCAGTACTCCACTCTAGAGAGCACAAGCGTCTTGAAGAGTATTATCATCAGTATAGCATCTCTAGTGTGAAAGGTTCTTGTTATCCAACCTGTCATTTTTCTTGCAGTTGTGACGGCTACTTTATTGTGTTCTTTAAAGGTAAGGTCTTCCGACATGAGTACACCCAGATCCTTTACATTGACTTTTTGTTCTATGTTATGATTTGCCTGAGTTTTGTACGTGGTTTCTGTTTTTATATTTTCATTTTTTACCGTAGCGCAGGAGCTGGAACTTATCTTCATTAAATACCATATTATTTTCTGTAGCCTACTGAAAGACCTGATTTACATTTGATTGGAGGTTTGCTGTGTCCTCTTTGTTGTCTATTCCAATAAAAATCTGCAAAGGATGATACAGTGCTATAGATTGTGTTCTGGTCTATGTCCGATATGAGGATGAGAAAAAGTACTGGAGCAAGCACAGTACCCTGGGGGACTGAGCTCTTCACGGTTGATGGGCTGGATTTTATTTTATTGACTATTCCACATTGGGTTCTGTTAGTCAGGAAATTGTAGATCCATCTGCTTATTTTCCCGGTAATTCCTTTTTAAACGCATTTTGTGTGCAACAACACCATGGTCACATGTGTCTGTATAATAAAAAAATATTTTTTATATATTTCCTTTTTATATTTGAGAGGCCAAACTCTCACAAGTCAAGCCTGGCCTCGGGCCGGGCTTGGGGAGTAGAAGAACTCCCAGAACCCCATCAACCAGGTATATGTGGGCCTGCGGGCCGCTCCAAGCAACAGCCTGGTGGACCAAACTCTCACAAGTCAAGCCTGGCCTCGGGCCGGGCTTGGGGAGTAGAAGAACTCCCAGAACCCCATCAACCAGGTATATGTGGGCCTGCGGGCCGCTCCAAGCAACAGCCTGGTGAACCAAACTCTCACAAGTCAAGCCTGGCCTCGGGCCGGGCTTGGGGAGTAGAAGAACTCCCAGAACCCCATCAACCAGGTATATGTGGGCCTGCGGGCCGCTCCAAGCAACAGCCTGGTGGACCAAACTCTCACAAGTCAAGCCTGGCCTCGGGCCGGGCTTGGGGAGTAGAAGAACTCCCAGAACCCCATCAACCAGGTATATGTGGGCCTGCGGGCCGCTCCAAGCAACAGCCTGGTGGACCAAACTCTCACAAGTCAAGCCTGGCCTCGGGCCGGGCTTGGGGAGTAGAACAACTCCCAGAACCCCATCAACCAGGTATATGTGGGCCTGCGGGCCGCTCCAAGCAACAGCCTGGTGGACCAAACTCTCACAAGTCAAGCCTGGCCTCGGGCCGGGCTTGGGGAGTAGAACAACTCCCAGAACCCCATCAACCAGGTATATGTGGGCCTGTGGGCCGCTCCAAGCAACAGCCTGGTGGACCAAACTCT
Organism: Procambarus clarkii; assembly: GCF_040958095.1. Taxonomy (NCBI): domain Eukaryota; kingdom Metazoa; phylum Arthropoda; class Malacostraca; order Decapoda; family Cambaridae; genus Procambarus; species Procambarus clarkii. The sequence continues at coordinate 1,279,780 of NC_091240.1, forward strand.
CACAAGTCAAGCCTGGCCTCGGGCCGGGCTTGGGGAGTAGAAGAACTCCCAGAACCCCATCAACCAGGTATCCTTTGTGTTGTGCGGCCTTCGTCTGTAGTTATTGTTCTGTGGCCCTGTGGGCTAGGAAGAGAGCCTCGCGTACCCAACAATCGCCGAGGGCGCCTGGCCCCACGCCAGGCGCACACTGTTGAACTGGAAATCATCAACACATAACCCACACTCCCTATCCAGAGCCAGCTGTTCTGTATGTAGTTGCAGCCGTTGCCTGCCAGTGTTTCCTGGAGACAACCCCGTCCCCCCCCCAGGCCTCCCTCACACACATTGTCTGGTGGTATCTGCTCCACTTGCACGCCAGGTGCAGGTGATGGATGGGGGGTCGTGTTGTAATCAGAGAAAGGCAGTTGTGGCGTTGATGGTGCCTGGTGGGGTGGGCCTGGCACCATCTGGCTCTCCTCCTAGTGTCAACCTGCTCGCTGCACCAGCCTCATTTACCTTGACGGATTTAGTAGGCTGTTGGAGGAAGGTGGGTGGTGCTGGAGGAAGGTGGGTGGTGCTGGAGGATGGTTAATGCATAGATGTTGAGGTGGATAGGTATGGAGGGGGGATAGGTGGTGAGGCTGCAAATTCAGGAAACTATTTTTGGAGTATTTTTTGAGTGATGGATGACTAACCGAAGATTTATATCGTACTTGACTGATGACTAGCAGGAGTATTTTGCTCGTTGACTTTAGAGATTGGTTAGTTAGCCTGTTACCTAGCAGCAAAATAGGTACCTGGGTGTTAGTCAGCTGTCACGGGCTGCTTCCTGGGGGTGGAGGCCTGGTCGAAGACCGGGCCGCGGAGACACTAAAAAGCCCCGAAATCATCTCAAGATAATCTCAAGAGGTTAGTTATCTTGACGAGGCAATCTTGATGAGACGTGTGATTTGGGAAATGTGTTGATGAGACGACATGTTGTACTCTTAATTAGAGGTGCGGTTGAGGCGGTGTGTGTTAGAAGGCTACACCTGCTCACTGGGTCAGTGTGCTCACTCCCTACTAATTACCAGCGAGTGAGCACATTGTGTCAAATTAGACGGAGGATAGCTGTAAGGCGCCGCAATCGTATCAGATGAAGGCTTAATTGGGAAGCCGCTACTCATAACAGGCATTTACTCATTAGTGAGAACTTTACCATCAACTCCAGCAATACCTGGGACCAGATTCACGAAGCAGTTACGCAAGTACTTACGAACGTGTACATCTTCCCTCAATCTTTGACGGCTTTGGTTACATTTATTAAACAGTTTACAAGCATGAAAACTTGCCAATCAACTGTTGTTATTGTTATAAACAGCCTCCTGGTCCTTCGGTGCTCATTAACTGTTTAATAATTGTAAACAAAATCGCCAAAGATTAAGAAATGACGTACAGGTTCGTAAGTGCTGGCGTAACTGCTTCGTGAATCTGGCCCCTGATGATCAAGGCATTTATGCTGGCGTGACTGTCATAGCGGGGCTTGTTATACACGTGTTGCTTGTGTTGACGCTGTGTTGTTGCAGCCCCACCTGGTGTGTTGCAGCCCCACCTGCTGTGTTGCAGCCCCACCTGGTGTGTTGCAGCCCCACCTGGTGTGTTGCAGTATGTGGGTGGTGGGAGTGTGCTGGTAGTTGTACCTAAGGAACAACGACCCTTAGAGACTTATCACCCTCCTACTAAATACAAGAGGGCACCACTAACACACCAACCCGTTCTCGCAAATTTAATAAGTCAATATTGACTTATTAAATATGTGCATAGGTGACATACTTAACATAATAGATACCCTTAAAAAGATTCATAGAAAACACCGACCTTACCTAACCTACTTAGTATGTTAAGATAAGCATCTTATTGCTTCGTAATTACAATTATTACCTAACCTATAATAGGTATAGGTTAAGTAATAATTGTAATTACGAAGCAATAAGATGCTTATCTTAAGATACTAACAAGGTTAGGTAAGGTCGGTGTTTTCTATGAATCTTTTTAAGGATTATGTTTAGTATATCACCTATGCACGTAGTTAATAAGTCAATATTGACTTTACGAATTTGCGAGAACGGGTTGAACACACGCCTGTGTTAGAGGACTAACTTGAGGACCACCAAGAAATAACACAGTTTGGGGAGTAGAAGAACTCCTAGAACCCCCATCAACCAGGTATCAACTAGGTATCAACCAACACGATTAACCAGGGTGGGATTCCTTGGTCACACTTCGTACAGTGGCGTCCGCCAGACTGATAAGCCAGGCCGTCAACCAACCCCTTGGGCTGGACGGTAGAGCGACGGTCTCGCTTCATGCAGGCCGCCGTTCAATCCCCGACCGTCGAGAGGAATGGTGGTTGGGCACTATTCCTCTCTCCCCTTCCGTCTCATCCCAAATCCTTATCCAGATCCGTACCAAGGGCTGTATAGTTGTAATGGCTTGGCACACTATCCTGATAATTTCTTCCTTTTCCCCTCCTTTCTCCCTTCCACTCCCTCCCCCTTCCCCACCTCTCCCCCCTCCCCCCCCCTCACACTCTCTCTCCCTCCCCGCCCCCTCCCCTCCTCCACTAACTTTAGTAATACTTCTCATTGGTTTAGGTTTATTAGGAGCCATAAACTCTATTCATTAGGGCAGTTTTCTCCGGGGGCGTTATTGGAGGAGTTCCGCGCCCCCACCGCTGCTCCTCACTTGCCGCCCCCACCGCTGCTCCTCACTTGCCGCCCCCACCGCTGCTCCTCACTTGCCGCCCCCACCGCTGCTCCTCACTTGCCGCCCCCACCGCTGCTCCTCACTTGCCGCCCCCACCGCTGCTCCTCACTTGCCGCCCCCCACCGCTGCTCCTCACTTGCCGCCCCCACCGCTGCTCCTCACTTGCCGCCCCCACCGCTGCTCCTCACTTGCCGCCCCCACCGCTGCTCCTCACTTGCCGCCCCCACCGCTGCTCCTCACTTGCCGCCCCCACCGCTGCTCCTCACTTGCCGCCCCCACCGCTGCTCCTCACTTGCCGCCCCCACCGCTGCTCCTCACTAGCCGCCCCCACCGCTGCTCCTCACTTGCCGCCCCCACCGCTGCTCCTCACTTGCCGCCCCCACCGCTGCTCCTCACTTGCCGCCCCCAACCTTTTTGAGATCAGGTTTTTGGTTTTTGGTTCTTGTCTGTTCCCCCTTGTTCTTTATACTACCTTCCCCCCCCCCTCATGCCTACTCTCTCCCTCCTTCTCATGCCTACTCCCTCCCTCTCTTCTCATGCCTACTCTCCCCCTCCTTCTCATGCCTACTCCCTCCCTCTCTTCTCATGCCTACTCTCCCCCTCCTTCTCATGCCTACTCTCCCCCTCCTCATGCCTACTCCCTCCCTCTCTTCTCATGCCTACTCTCCCCCTCCTTCTCATGCCTACTCCCTCCCTCTCTTCTCATGCCTACTCTCCCCCTCCTTCTCATGCCTACTCCCTCCCTCTCTTCACATGCCTACTCCCTCCCTCTCTTCTCATGCCTACTCTCCCCCTCCTTCTCATGCCTACTCCCTCCCTCTCTTCTCATGCCTACTCCCTCCCTCTCTTCTCATGCCTACTCCCTCCCATGCCTACTCCCTCCCTCTCTTCTCATGCCTACTCCCCCCCCCTCATAACTGGACCCGGCCTCTCACATAACACCGCATATTTTGACGTCCAACTCGCTAGGGACAAACACAAGGTGTTGTGTATCACAGAGGGTCACAAGCATCCCCGTTTTCTATGCGGTGTTGGTGGGTTAAAGGTTAGGGTAGGTTCGGGTTAGGCTCAAGCGTTGTAGTACACCATGTTGTGTCCGTTGGGGACAACCGGGGTGGACGGACCCCCCCCCCCCCTCCCCTTATCCATATATGGTGAAACACATGTGAAGAACCTCTCACACACTCACAGCTCCCTGACAAGAGGGAGCCAGCTTAGCTTAGCTGCCAACACCCACACATCGTGTCAGCAAGGCGGACAGCCCGCCTGCTTTCATACCTCTCACTGTATTTCCCCACTTCTATACTTCCCTTCACCTATGCCTCTCCTTCCTCTTTACTTCCAAAAAAAAAAAAAAAAAAAGGTGGAGGGACTGCTTAGCTACTTGAAGCGCTCTCTGGGTCTTGTTACCTCGCCATCTTAATTCCAGAGTCCATCTTGAGTTTCCGCTCTCGTAGTCTCTCTTTTGGCTTCAGTTTGCTGCTCACTATAGTTCTCGCCCTGTTGTGCTTGCGGGGGCTGAGCTCTGGCTCTTTGGTTCCGCCTCTCAACTGTCAGTCGACTGGTGTACCGGTTCCTGAGCCTACTGGGCTCTTATCATATCTACATTTGAAACACTAGTGGAGTGAGCTGTCGATACACTCATATGCGCCTCACTGTATTGGAGTGAGGTCTCGGTATATTTTCTGCACTACAAGTTTGATATCATAAACATGTATCAACTTGTGTATACATTCCCTTACCTCTTTCCCTGCTGCTTCCGGGGATCAATGTCCTCGTGGCCTGGTCTCTGACCAGGTCTCCTGGTTGATGGTCTGGTTAACTAGGCTATGAGACGCGGCTGCCCGAAGTCTGACATAAGAGTCACAGCCTGGTTGATCAGGTTGTGACTCATACGTCAGGCTGAGGCAGCCTTTGCGTCATTATATAATGGAATGTGAAAAAATAGCAGAATTCAGAGAATAACACCATCAATGGAGTCCAAGAAATGTATTCTTCATTCTTCAAGTTCTCCAAGTTCTTCATTCATAATGATGTGCTGCCAGGAATCTTAACGAAATATCCAAAATTTGCTTACTGTAGGTGCAGCCTGCACATGACTGTAAAGCTGCCGCCCAGTTGGGTGGGTGTGCAGCACATGACTGTAAAGCTGCCGCCCAGTTGGGTGGGTGTGGAGC
>NC_091240.1:1287180-1354680 GCF_040958095.1 Procambarus clarkii
ACAACTCCCAGAACCCCATCAACCAGGTATATGTGGGCCTGCGGGCCGCTCCAAGCAACAGCCTGGTGGACCAAACTGTCACAAGTCAAGCCTGGCCTCGGGCCGAGCTTGGGGAGTAGAACAACTCCCAGAACCCCATCAACCAGGTATATGTGGGCCTGCGGGCCGCTCCAAGCAACAGCCTGGTGGACCAAACTCTCACAAGTCAAGCCTGGCCTCGGGCCGAGCTTGGGGAGTAGAACAACTCCCAGAACCCCATCAACCAGGTATATGTGGGCCTGCGGGCCGCTCCAAGCAACAGCCTGGTGGACCAAACTGTCACAAGTCAAGCCTGGCCTCGGGCCGAGCTTGGGGAGTAGAACAACTCCCAGAACCCCATCAACCAGTTTGGAGTAGGGTGATATCCGCATAAGGAGCACACAAAACACAACTTGGACGCTGTGTAAACACCAGACGCCCGCGCTACTCTTGAATCTCCTGGCAAGAAATAAGAGAAATGTCGCCGGAACAACAGTGGAAGCTTTCATGAGGGAACTTGAAACGTTTCTTCTGGAGTCGTGGCCTCCGTCTGGCTGTGATGACCACGCTGGCCTTGAGGCTACGGAGACAAACAGTCTTGCAAACTTGACAATCAACATGGCTGGCTGCCTACAGCTCACCCAACACAAGTACAACTACTCTAGACATTGTCAACAAGTAAAAGAACTATGGTTTGTGTTCTTGTCTATATCTAATAAGAGGAACTGTGCGGAGACGGTCCTTTTGTTGCTAAGCTGCTTCACTCTTCTCCTGCTGGGTTTTGTTTCACTGTTTCACTGTTCATGGGAGCCGGTCGGCCGAGCGGGCAGCACGCTGGTCTTGTGATCCTGTGGTCCCGGGTTCGATCCCGGGCGCTGGCGAGAAACAGTGGACAGAGTTTCTTTCACCCTATGCCCCCTGTTACCTAGCAGTAAATTAGGTACCTGGGTGTTAGTCAGCTGTCACGGGCTGCTTCCTGGGGGTAGAGGCCTAGTCGAGGACCGGGCCGCGGGGACACTAAACCCCGAAATCATCTCAAGATAACCTCAAGATAGATAGATTGCGCTTCGTTATCTCAGTTTATAGTTTCACAGAAATGTGAATATCGGCCCACCTATTTTGTCTATTTCGATGGCTGTAATTTTGTGTGCCATCACTCTGTGGTCTTTCATTAGATCTTTACACGTGTTTAGAAAGTTAACTTTTGAACACACAAGTGTTACTAACGCCCATTATGTTTAGAGAGGGAGTTGAAAGGCCTTTGTCTCTTAATGTTTATACTATTCTCGTGGTACCTATTGCGTCCCCTGCCTTCCCATTCATCAGTTTTGTACTCCTTACAGTTCATTAGTAAAACCGAATCGGGGATATTGTGTGCAGTTTTTCTCACAATTTGACATTATGTTTATTGTAATTGTGTCAACGGGGAGCCACAAGACTTTGTGAATAATATCTTGAACACCTGTTAAGTTTACTTTTTATGCTCAATAAATTCTGTTAATGTAATAAGAGATGGTTTAGTGTAAGTATTTAAGGTTAGCAAAGGGCGTAACAGCCAGAGGAATGATGTAACTGGTAAACAACCTGCTTCAACATTATTGGCAAGCACACAACAGGTAAATTCCACTCCAGTGGAGTGGAATGTTGAATTTAGTAGTGGAAATATAGGGTATTTTAAGTAATTTAATTTAATTTAATTTAAGTAATTTAAGCAAGTGGATAAATAACAAGTTCTTCCAAACGTGTTGTTTTCTAATTTTAAAACAAATATATATCCCCCCAGGCTGGACGGTAGAGCGACGGTCTCGCTTCCTGCAGGTCGGCGTTCAATTCCCGACCGTCCAAGTGGTTGGGGCACCATTCCTTTTCCCTCCGTCCCATCTCAAAACCTTATCCTGACCCCCTTCCCAGTGCTATATAGTCGTAATGGCTGGGCGCTTTCTCCTGATAGTTCCTTCCTTCCCCCCAGGCGCTGTACTTGAGAGATGTAGCCATACTTGAAGATAGATGCTGCCGTATTACACACAGAAATCATAATAGCGTGATGTCTTATTACCCTCTACACATGTCGTACCAATTTGACATGTGTTGTCAAATTCTCAAGTCAATCGACTTGAGAATGGTCCAGGACGGACCGAAACGTGGTCGTCCCTTCACCTTCTAGTGTGTGGTCTGGTCAACATACTTCAGCAACGTTATTGTGACTCCTCGCCTGCATGTCGTACCAAGACCGTTTGTTTTAACTCTTAGAACATGAGACGTAATGCGTCTGGTGATCCTCGAGCTGGTACTCAATGGGTGTCAGTGGTGTGGGCCTGCGGGCCGCTCCAAGCAACAGCCTGGTGGACCAAACTCTCACAAGTCAAGCCTGGCCTCGGGCCGGGCTTGGGGAGTAGAAGAACTCCCAGAACCCCATCAACCAGGTATATGTGGGCCTGCGGGCCGCTCCAAGCAACAGCCTGGTGGACCAAACTCTCACAAGTCAAACCTGGCCTCGGGCCGGGCTTGGGCAGTAGAACAACTCCCAGAACCCCATCAACCAGGTATATGTGGGCCTGCGGGCCGCTCCAAGCAACAGCCTGGTGGACCAAACTCTCACAAGTCGAGCGTGGCCTCGGGCCGGGCTTGGGGAGTAGAACAACTCCCAGAACCCCATCAACCAGGTATATGTGGGCCTGCGGGCCGCTCCAAGCAACAGCCTGGTGGACCAAACTCTCACAAGTCGAGCGTGGCCTCGGGCCGGGCTTGGGGAGTAGAACAACTCCCAGAACCCCATCAACCAGGTATATGTGGGCCTGCGGGCCGTTCCAAGCAACAGCCTGGTGGACCAAACTCTCACAAGTCAAACCTGGCCTCGGGCCGGGCTTGGGGAGTAGAAGAACTCCCAGAACCCCATCAACCAGGTATATGTGGACCTGCGGGCCGCTCCAAGCAACAGCCTGGTGGACCAAACTCTCACAAGTCAAGCCTGGCCTCGGGCCGGGCTTGGGGAGTAGAACAACTCCCAGAACCCCATCAACCAGGTATATGTGGGCCTGCGGGCCGCTCCAAGCAACAGCCTGGTGGACCAAACTCTCACAAGTCGAGCGTGGCCTCGGGCCGGGCTTGGGGAGTAGAACAACTCCCAGAACCCCCTCAACCAGGTATATGTGGGCCTGCGGGCCGCTCCAAGCAACAGCCTGGTGGACCAAACTCTCACAAGTCGAGCGTGGCCTCGGGCCGGGCTTGGGGAGTAGAACAACTCCCAGAACCCCATCAACCAGGTATATGTGGGCCTGCGGGCCGCTCCAAGCAACAGCCTGGTGGACCAAACTCTCACAAGTCAAGCCTGGCCTCGGGCCGGGCTTGGGGAGTAGAAGAACTCCCAGAACCCCATCAACCAGGTATATGTGGGCCTGCGGGCCGCTCCAAGCAACAGCCTGGTGGACCAAACTCTCACAAGTCAAGCCTGGCCTCGGGCCGGGCTTGGGGAGTAGAAGAACTCCCAGAACCCCATCAACCAGGTGATGAGTGTTTCCGCTGAGTCCATCAATATTGCGCTAGTCTCCCCAGAAGTAGTGACGTTTAACACGAAGACATTCATAGCTGCTTCATGCATCGGGACAAGAAGCTTTATACTCCATGGACCCGGCAGACTTAACATGGTGGGTGTTAAGAGGATAAGCTTTAAATGATATAAATCAATCAAGAGGAGGAGGGGAGGGGGCTGTTCAACCTTGCAGACGATAAGACGGAGCCCAGGAACTATAGCTGAAATCTGGGCAAACGTAGTCAGGTTGAGATAAAGAAGTACAACCTCGCGTGCCTTGTGTGTTGCGTCCCCTTTGAGTAGCGTTATCTTGAGGGTATCTTGAGAAGATTTCGGGGCTTTAGTGTCCCAGCGGCCCGGTCCTCGACCAGGCCTCCACCCCCAGGAAGTAGCCCGTGACAGCTGACTAACACCCAGGTACCTATTTTACTGCTAGGTAACAGGGGCATAGGGTGAAAGAAACTCTGCCCATTGTTTCTCGCCGGCGCCCGGGATCGAACCCGGGACCACAGGATCACAAGTCCAGTGTGCTGTCCGCTCGGCCGACCGGCTCCCTTACAACTACAAGCGTTAATTACAGAACCAGAATACCGTGGGGGGGGGGGGTGGATAACCAGATGTTTACTGTGGGTGTTGACATAGTGCGCCGTTGCTGTGGGCAACTGCACAAGATAAATGGGGTTGCCGGCCCACCTGGCTTGTGTATTGACTCTTACCTTTAAACTCCCATTGGCAGACTCCATATTTGGTGGTTTTTGGAACATGTGTTGGTGTGGCCCAAACTGGCTTGTTAAGTTATAACGTTCTGATGTGTGTACTCACCTATTTGTACTCACCTATTTGTACTCACCTATTTGTGCGTGCGTGTGTGTGTGTGTGTGTGTGTGTGTGTGTGTGTGTGTGTGTGTGTGTGTGTGTGTGTGTGTGTGTGTGTCGCAGCGGTGACTGACAAGAGTGCACATATTGCTCTGGTGGAATGTGGACCTTGGCGGTGAAGTTCAGTTGAGTGTGTGTAGTGAGCACTCATTACTTTTTACACCCCAGACGTGGCCTTACATTTATACGGTGGTAACCAGCATATATACATTTTCGTCTGTGCTACATAGCGTGCTCCGCCACGCTATGTAGCACCACAGCACGCTACCACACAGTGAGCAGTGACGGGTTGGTCTATGTCCCTACATAGAAAGTGTAACATTTATTTTTATTTTTGTTTACAAATGTTTTGCCTTGAGGTTAGATGAAGCTTGTGCCAAAGATTAGTATACTCGCGGTCCGGCCTCTGACTAGGCCTCTTGGTCTGTCTGGTCAACCAGGCTGTTGCAAGCCCTCGCAAGCAACCTGACAGGAATCACAGCCCGGTTAATTGGGTTCCTTTTGGAGGTGGGCTAGTTATTTCACTTACGATACGATATGGAAGAAAATGCAGAATAGAACCAGTGAAGAGCAGAGGTGCCATAGGCACAATCAGAGAACACTGTATAAACATCAGAGGTCCGCGGTTGTTCAACGTCCTCCCAGCAAGCATAAGAAATATTGCCGGAACAACCGTGGACATCTTCAAGAGAAAACTAAATTGTTTTCTTCAAGGAGTGCCGGACCAACCGGGCTGTGGTGGGTATGTGGGCCTGCGGGCCGCTCCAAGCAACAGCCTAGAGGACCAAACTCTCACAAGTCAAGCCTGGCCTCGGGCCCGGCTTGGGGAGTAGAAGAACTCCCAGAACCTCATCAACCAGGTATCAACCAGGTACATTGAGATTTGAGAAAAAGTTGAATATCCTTGAGTCCTTAATGTTTCTAGAACTGTTTCTTAGCGTGCTTCTTGCACCCTTAACGTCCAATACGTATGGACTGTTGTACACATTGTCAGGCAAAACGCCATCAGTAAAGTAGATGCTAAGGCCAGTGGTGTGGGTCCCCCTCCCACACTGGTGAGTCCTCCCCCTCCCACACTGGTGAGTCCTCCCCCCTCCCACACTGGTGAGTCCTCCCCCCTCCCACACTGGTGAGTCCTCCCCCCCTCCCACACTGGCGAGTCCTCCCCCCTCCCACATTGGCCAGTCCTCCCCCCTCCCACACTGGCCAGTCCTCCCCCCTCCCACACTGGCCAGTCCTCGCCCCCTCCCACACTGGCCAGTCCTCCCCCTCCCACACTGGGTGAGGTGTGGGTGAGGGTGAGCGTCCAGGACTTCACGTATTTTGTCAGTTATTTATTTGAGTGGAGACTTATCTTTGATATATGTTGACGTTTGCGTGTTCTTTCCCGCCCGCCATACTGCTGGTGACTCACTGGTAATGACCTGAGGTGATGGTACTCTGGTAACGACCATACTACTATTAATCCCATCTAGGACCATCCTACTACTAAACTTGGCACGACGTGACCACCTCATTGTCAACCTTTGCCCATCCTATGGTGGTAAGGGAAGCCAGCCATCTTGGCTTACCTTACCTGGTGGCTGCAGTCTTTCTTTCCTCTCGGTAGCTGTCCCCTGAGTGGTGGGGGGTTGTTACCTCTACTCCCTTTTGGGCATCTGCCCCTTGCCCCAAGATAGGTATCGGGCTCATGCCTTGAGGTAAGTGCCCTGGGTCCCTCACCTTGCCTTGGTACAACCCCACCACCTCGACAGGTAGCAAGATACCATCACCCTCCCTACATTAGATTTCAGTTTGGTACAGAGGGCGAGTGTTATTGGCTTTTCACTCGTGCTGTGGGTGAATATGCCGCCATAAAAGCATACACGTCGCCCCTACAGATGCTAACCCGTTGGGTTGTTCATGGTGTCATCTGTCCCCGACACAGACGGTACTTGACTGTCTCTTGTGAAGCACAAGAGGGAAATATTATGCCTGGTTTATTGTAATGACTTTTTAGTGCAGCTGTTGTATGGTGGCCCCGTGTGTGTGTGTGACAGTGTTGAGGTGTATCCCGGTGACAGGGAGCTGGCCTTGACGAGGCCTCGTCCTCGACCCCTGCGTGTTTACCTGCTGGATGGGGGTCTGGGAGTTGCCCAAGCCCGGCCCGAGGCCAGGCGCGACTTGTGACAGTTTGGTCCACCAGGCTGTTGCTTGCAGCGGCCCGCAGGCCCACATACCCACCACAGCAATTAATTTTTTATTATTTTGTAGTGTCGTCTGCGTTTTCTTTCTACGTTGGACCCGGGACCACAGGATCACGTGCTCAGCGTGCTGTCCGCTGGGCCGGCCGGTTTGCTATTCTCCATCTTAGACTAGACAGGTTGAAGTCACCTCGGACGATAATATCAGGTATTGGGTTTGACACATTATCAAGGCTATCCTCTCTGTTGTTTATCTGTTCTGTGAACTCCTCAGCTGTTGTATCTGGCGGTTTGTATATTACAATAATAACTAACTTTATTTTCTCTGTTTGCTCCCAGGTAGGTCATGGGGGCGGTATGCTGAGCAAGCAAGCAAGCAGACCGGGCCGCGGGGACGCTAAGCCCCGGAAGCACCTCAAGGTAAGCATAGTCAAGCAGGAAGGTCATCGGGGCAGTATTGGCAGTTTGGCACTATGCCTGTGTTCACTCTCACTAATTATTTGCTGGAAACAATATGTACTGTATTGTAGTGTGCTCTGTGCCCGGACCAACCGGGCTGTGGTGGGTATGTGGGCCTGCGGGCCGCTCCAAGCAACAGCCTGGTGGACCAAACTTTCACAAGTCAAGCCTGGCCTCGGGTCGGGCTTGGGGAGTAGAACAACTCCCAGAACCCCATCAACCAGGTATCAAGCTTTATGACGAGGTGAACCTTTCCTGTCTCTCATCCTCCCTTACCCCCAACCCCCCCTCTCTAGCCCTCTCCCTCACCCTCTCACTTGCCCCTCTCTCGCTTCCCCTCACCCTTGTGTCCCCTCTCCCACTGCCTGTTCCACTCCCACTTGCGACAGTGTCCCCTGGGACCCTTGGCTTCATTTGCAGTTTCAGCTGTTTGTGGGACCTCTGTTTCTTGCTGAAATTGGAATACTGTTTTGGGAAACAAGAATGTAATTCCAAGTTGTCCAGTTGGAAATTATATTTGAGGGCATTACCCCGGTGGTGGTGGGGGGGGGGCTGTGTGTTGATAGTTGGTGTGTTCTCATAGTGTGGTGGGTGGTGGGGGGGGGGCTGTGTGTTGATAGTTGGTGTGTTCTCATAGTGTGGTGGGTGGTGGGTGGGGGGCTGTGTGTTGATAGTTGGTGTGTTCTCATAGTGTGGTGGGTGGTGGGGGGGGGGCTGTGTGTTGATAGTTGGTGTGTTCTCATAGTGTGGTGGGTGGTGGGGGGGGGGCTGTGTGTTGATAGTTGGTGTGTTCTCATAGTGTGGTGGGTGGTGGGTGGGGGGCTGTGTGTTGATAGTTGGTGTGTTCTCATAGTGTGGTGGGTGGTGGGGGGGGCTGTGTGTTGATAGTTGGTGTGTTCTCATAGTGTGGTGGGTGGTGGGGGGGGGCTGTGTGTTGATAGTTGGTGTGTTCTCATAGTGTGGTGGTGGTGGGGGGGGGCTGTGTGTTGATAGTTGGTGTGTTCTCATAGTGTGGTGGTGGGGGGGGGGGGCTGTGTGTTGATAGTTGGTGTGTTCTCATAGTGTGGTGGGTGGGGGGCTGTGTGTTGATAGTTGGTGTGTTCTCATAGTGTGGTGGGTGGTGGGGGGGGGGCTGTGTGTTGATAGTTGGTGTGTTCTCATAGTGTGGTGGTGGTGGGGGGGGCTGTGTGTTGATAGTTGGTGTGTTCTCATAGTGTGGTGGGTGGTGGGGGGGGGGCTGTGTGTTGATAGTTGGTGTGTTCTCATAGTGTGGTGGGTGGTGGGGGGGGGGCTGTGTGTTGATAGTTGGTGTGTTCACATAGTGTGGTGGGTGGTGGGGGGGGGGCTGTGTGTTGATAGTTGGTGTGTTCTCATAGTGTGGTGGTGGTGGGGGGGGGGCTGTGTGTTGATAGTTGGTGTGTTCTCATAGTGTGGTGGTGGGGGGGGGGGCTGTGTGTTGATAGTTGGTGTGTTCTCATAGTGTGGTGGGTGGTGGGGGGGGGGGGGCTGTGTGTTGATAGTTGGTGTGTTCTCATAGTGTGGTGGGTGGTGGGTGGGGGGCTGTGTGTTGATAGTTGGTGTGTTCTCATAGTGTGGTGGTGGTGGTGGGTGGTGGGGGGGGCTGTGTGTTGATAGTTGGTGTGTTCTCATAGTGTGGTGGTGGGGGGGGGGCTGTGTGTTGATAGTTGGTGTGTTCTCATAGTGTGGTGGGTGGTGGGTGGGGGGCTGTGTGTTGATAGTTGGTGTGTTCTCATAGTGTGGTGGGTGGTGGGGGGGGCTGTGTGTTGATAGTTGGTGTGTTCTCATAGTGTGGTGGGTGGTGGGGGGGCTGTGTGTTGATAGTTGGTGTGTTCTCATAGTGTGGTGGTGGTGGGGGGGGGGGGGCTGTGTGTTGATAGTTGGTGTGTTCTCATAGTGTGGTGGGTGTGGGGGGGGGCTGTGTGTGATAGTTGGTGTGTTCTCATAGTGTGGTGGGTGGTGGGTGGTGGGGGGCTGTGTGTTGATAGTTGGTGTGTTCTCATAGTGTGGTGGTGGTGGGGGGGGGGCTGTGTGTTTATAGTTGGTGTGTTCTCATAGTGTGGTGGTGGTGGGGGGGGGCTGTGTGTTGATAGTTGGTGTGTTCTCATCGTGTGGTGGTGGTGGGGGGGGGGCTGTGTGTTGATAGTTGGTGTGTTCTCATAGTGTGGTGGTGGTGGGGGGGGGCTGTGTGTTGATAGTTGGTGTGTTCTCATAGTGTGGTGGTGGTGGGGGGGGGCTGTGTGTTGATAGTTGGTGTGTTCTCATAGTGTGGTGGTGGTGGGGGGGGGGGCTGTGTGTTGATAGTTGGTGTGTTCTCATAGTGTGGTGGTGGTGGGGGGGGGCTGTGTGTTGATAGTTGGTGTGTTCTCATAGTGTGGTGGGTGGTGGTGGGGGGGGGGCTGTGTGTTGATAGTTGGTGTGTTCTCATAGTGTGGTGGTGGTGGGGGGGGGCTGTGTGTTGATAGTTGGTGTGTTCACATAGTGTGGTGGTGGTGGGGGGGGGGCTGTGTGTTGATAGTTGGTGTGTTCTCATAGTGTGGTGGGTGGTGGTGGGGGGGGCTGTGTGTTGATAGTTGGTGTGTTCTCATAGTGTGGTGGTGGTGGGGGGGGGCTGTGTGTTGATAGTTGGTGTGTTCACATAGTGTGGTGGTGGTGGGGGGGGCCTGTGTGTTGATAGTTGGTGTGTTCTCATAGTGTGGTGGGTGGTGGTGGGGGGGCTGTGTGTTGATAGTTGGTGTGTTCTCATAGTGTGGTGGTGGTGGGGGGGGGGCTGTGTGTTGATAGTTGGTGTGTTCTCATTGTGTGGTGGTGGTGGGGGGGGCTGTGTGTTGATAGTTGGTGTGTTCACATAGTGTGGTGGGTGGTGGTGGGGGGGGGCTGTGTGTTGATAGTTGGTGTGTTCACATAGTGTGGTGGGTGGTGGTGGGGGGGGGGCTGTGTGTTGATAGTTGGTGTGTTCACATAGTGTGGTGGTGGTGGGGGGGGGGGCTGTGTGTTGATAGTTGGTGTGTTCTCATAGTGTGGTGGGTGGTGGGGGGGGGGGGCTGTGTGTTGATAGTTGGTGTGTTCTCATAGTGTGGTGGGTGGTGGGGGGGGGGCTGTGTGTTGATAGTTGGTGTGTTCTCATAGTGTGGTGGTGGTGGGGGGGGGGCTGTGTGTTGATAGTTGGTGTGTTCTCATAGTGTGGTGGGTGGTGGTGGGGGGGGGGGCTGTGTGTTGATAGTTGGTGTGTTCACATAGTGTGGTGGTGGTGGGGGGGGGGCTGTGTGTTGATAGTTGGTGTGTTCTCATAGTGTGGTGGGTGGTGGGGGGGGGCTGTGTGTTGATAGTTGGTGTGTTCTCATAGTGTGGTGGTGGTGGGGGGGGGCTGTGTGTTGATAGTTGGTGTGTTCTCATAGTGTGGTGGGTGGTGGGGGGGGGGCTGTGTGTTGATAGTTGGTGTGTTCTCATAGTGGTGGTGGTGGTGGGGGGGGGCTGTGTGTTGATAGTTGGTGTGTTCTCATAGTGTGGTGGGTGGTGGGTGGGGGGGCTGTGTGTTGATAGTTGGTGTGTTCTCATAGTGTGGTGGGTGGTGGGGGGGGGGGCTGTGTGTTGATAGTTGGTGTGTTCTCATAGTGTGGTGGGTGGTGGGTGGGGGGGCTGTGTGTTGATAGTTGGTGTGTTCTCATAGTGTGGTGGTGGGGGGGGGGCTGTGTGTTGATAGTTGGTGTGTTCTCATAGTGTGGTGGTGGGGGGGGGCTGTGTGTTTGATAGTTGGTGTGTTCTCATAGTGTGGTGGTGGTGGGTGGTGGGGGGGGGCTGTGTGTTGATAGTTGGTGTGTTCTCATAGTGTGGTGGTGGTGGTGGGGGGGGCTGTGTGTTGATAGTTGTGTGTTCTCATAGTGTGGTGGTGGTGGGTGGGGGGGGGCTGTGTGTTGATAGTTGGTGTGTTCTCATAGTGTGGTGGGTGGTGGGGGGGGGCTGTGTGTTGATAGTTGGTGTGTTCTCATAGTGTGGTGGGTGGTGGGGGGGGCTGTGTGTTGATAGTTGGTGTGTTCTCATAGTGTGGTGGGTGGTGGTGGTGGGGGGGGGGCTGTGTGTTGATAGTTGGTGTGTTCTCATAGTGTGGTGGGTGGTGGTGGGGGGGGGGCTGTGTGTTGATAGTTGGTGTGTTCTCATAGTGTGGTGGTGGTGGGGGGGGGGCTGTGTGTTGATAGTTGGTGTGTTCTCATAGTGTGGTGGGTGGTGGGGGGGGCTGTGTGTTGATAGTTGGTGTGTTCTCATAGTGTGGTGGGTGGTGGGGGGGGGCTGTGTGTGATAGTTGGTGTGTTCTCATAGTGTGGTGGGTGGTGGGGGGGGGGCTGTGTGTTGATAGTTGGTGTGTTCTCATAGTGTGGTGGGTGGTGGGGGGGGGCTGTGTGTTGATAGTTGGTGTGTTCTCATAGTGTGGGTGGGGGGGGGGCTGTGTGTTGATAGTTGGTGTGTTCTCATAGTGTGGTGGTGGGGGGGGGCTGTGTGTTGATAGTTGGTGTGTTCTCATAGTGTGGTGGGTGGTGGGGGGGGCTGTGTGTTGATAGTTGGTGTGTTCTCATAGTGTGGTGGTGGGGGGGGGCTGTGTGTTGATAGTTGGTGTGTTCTCATAGTGTGGTGGTGGTGGGGGGGGGCTGTGTGTTGATAGTTGGTGTGTTCTCATAGTGTGGTGGTGGTGGGGGGGGGCTGTGTGTTGATAGTTGGTGTGTTCTCATAGTGTGGTGGTGGTGGGGGGGGCTGTGTGTTGATAGTTGGTGTGTTCTCATAGTGTGGTGGTGGGGGGGGGGCTGTGTGTTGATAGTTGGTGTGTTCTCATAGTGTGGTGGTGGGGGGGGGGGCTGTGTGTTGATAGTTGGTGTGTTCTCATAGTGTGGTGGGTGGTGGGGGGGCTGTGTGTTGATAGTTGGTGTGTTCTCATAGTGTGGTGGTGGTGGGGGGGGGGGCTGTGTGTTGATAGTTGGTGTGTTCTCATAGTGTGGTGGTGGGGGGGGGGGCTGTGTGTTGATAGTTGGTGTGTTCTCATAGTGTGGTGGGTGGTGGGTGGGGGGGGGCTGTGTGTTGATAGTTGGTGTGTTCTCATAGTGTGGTGGGTGGTGGGGGGGGGGCTGTGTGTTGATAGTTGGTGTGTTCTCATAGTGTGGTGGGTGGTGGGGGGGGGCTGTGTGTTGATAGTTGGTGTGTTCTCATAGTGTGGTGGGTGGTGGGGGGGGCTGTGTGTTGATAGTTGGTGTGTTCTCATAGTGTGGTGGGTGGTGGGTGGGGGGGGCTGTGTGTTGATAGTTGGTGTGTTCTCATAGTGTGGTGGGTGGGGGGGGGGGCTGTGTGTTGATAGTTGGTGTGTTCTCATAGTGTGGTGGGTGGTGGGGGGGGGCTGTGTGTTGATAGTTGGTGTGTTCTCATAGTGTGGTGGGTGGTGGGGGGGGGGGCTGTGTGTTGATAGTTGGTGTGTTCTCATAGTGTGGTGGGTGGTGGGTGGGGGGCTGTGTGTTGATAGTTGGTGTGTTCTCATAGTGTGGTGGGTGGTGGGGGGGGCTGTGTGCTGATAGTTGGTGTGTTCTCATAGTGTGGTGGGTGGTGGGGGGGGGGGGGCTGTGTGTTGATAGTTGGTGTGTTCTCATAGTGTGGTGGGTGGTGGGGGGGGGCTGTGTGTTGATAGTTGGTGTGTTCTCATAGTGTGGTGGTGGGGGGGGGGGCTGTGTGTTGATAGTTGGTGTGTTCTCATAGTGTGGTGGGTGGTGGGTGGGGGGCTGTGTGTTGATAGTTGGTGTGTTCTCATAGTGTGGTGGTGGTGGGGGGGGGGCTGTGTGTTGATAGTTGGTGTGTTCTCATAGTGTGGTGGTGGTGGGGGGGGGCTGTGTGTTGATAGTTGGTGTGTTCTCATAGTGTGGTGGTGGTGGGGGGGGGGCTGTGTGTTGATAGTTGGTGTGTTCTCATAGTGTGGTGGTGGTGGTGGGGGGGGGCTGTGTGTTGATAGTTGGTGTGTTCTCATAGTGTGGTGGGGGGGGGCTGTGTGTTGATAGTTGGTGTGTTCTCATAGTGTGGTGGGTGGTGGGGGGGGCTGTGTGTTGATAGTTGGTGTGTTCTCATAGTGTGGTGGTGGTGGTGGGTGGTGGGGGGGGCTGTGTGTTGATAGTTGGTGTGTTCTCATAGTGTGGTGGGTGGTGGGGGGGGCTGTGTGTTGATAGTTGGTGTGTTCTCATAGTGTGGTGGGTGGTGGGTGGGGGGGGGCTGTGTGTTCTCATAGTGTGGTGGGGGGGGGGGGGGCTGTGTGTTCTCATAGTGTGGGGGGGGGGGGCTGTGTGTTGATAGTTGGTGTGTTCTCATAGTGTGGTGGGTGGTGGGTGGGGGGGGGCTGTGTGTTCTCATAGTGTGGTGGGTGGGGGGGGCTGTGTGTTCTCATAGTGTGGTGGGTGGGGGGGGGGCTGTGTGTTGATAGTTGGTGTGTTCACATAGTGTGGTGGGTGGTGGGTGGGGGGGGGCTGTGTGTTCTCATAGTGTGGTGGGTTTGGTTCACGCTAATGGGAAATATGTACAAATATCTTAATTTTGTAGAGATGATGATAATTCAGTGGAAGAGTAAACATGCGTTTCTGTGAATATTATCTTAATGATCGGGAGCCGGTCGGCCGAGCGGACAGCACGCTGGACTTGTGATCCTGTGGTCCTGGGTTCGATCCCAGGCGCCGGCGAGAAACAATGGGCAGAGTTTCTTTCACCCTATGCCCCTGTTACCTAGCAATAAAATAGGTACCTGGGTGTTAGTCAGCTGTCACGGGCTGCTTCCTAGGGGTGGAGGCCTGGTCGAGGACCGGGCCGCGGGGACACTAAAAAGCCCCGAAATCATCTCAAGATAACCTCAAGATAAAATGGTATGTCCCATGCCTACTGACTGCTGACGTTGCTTAAAATTCAGCTATTGGGAACTAAAAGTTCCAAGTAGCACGGGCTATGGTGAGCCCGTAAGTGGAGGCTCTATGGAGCCATTATCTGTATCAATAGCTGGTACTGGGGATGTGGGGGACGGGGTCGTGGACGCACCAATCCCATCCTCGCCCATAAGGCTGGTCAGACCGGTGAATTGATGCGGCGCACACGATGCTGACAGCTGAGTGTCTCAGGACTCAGCAGGGCTGTCGACGGCCTCGGGGGAGATGTCCCGGTGTTGCAAGAAGATTGGTTCCCTTATCTTAGTTCCTCCAAGTTGGTAGTCTGCTCGAATTTCCTTCTTCAAGGGGTCGTCGTCGCAGAGGTGGTGGAGGCGCTCTTGAGGGGTGTTTTGACCATGTCGTGGCACAGTCGATTAAGGCAACGTCTGGGATCCTCTCGGACGTAGGTTCGAACCCTCGTCACGGCCCTTGTGGATTTGTCCTTGAGGGGGTGTGTTTGCTGGTTCGCATTGTATAAAGATGTATTACCAGGTGTGTGGTAGACCAGCAAATAAAGCTGTCGACGGTGGTTTGAGAATAACAGGAAGTGAACGTAGTCTTTAATATGTATTAACTGGTAAACAAAGTCTTGGAGGATATCAGTTCAGGTTTAATGGAGTGCGGTGATGGTAGGGGTGAGTAGTGAGGCGCTGACCAGAGAAGTCACTTCCTGCTTGGGTGGGGGTGACGGGGGGGGGCTGGGGGGGTGAGGTGATGGTTAGGTTACTCACCTATCAGTGTCACATGGTGTCAGCAAGGCGGACAGCCCGCCGCCTGCTTTCATAACTCTCACTGTATTTCCCACTTCTATACTTCCCTTCACCTATGCCTCTCCTCCCTCTTTACTCAAAAAAATAAATAAATAAATAAATAAATAAATGAGTGTGTACAGCGCAGTACGGCCCCCACTTGCTGCCCTTGTAGCTGCTGCTTGAACTTCAAGTTGTTGATGGAGATTGCTTCTACAGCTAGTTCTTTCAGTGTGTTGTACTTGTTGACCACCCGTAGAGGGCGTGAATATCTGCTAACATTTCTGACTCATTCCAACTGTCACTACACACACAGATCACACTAATGTGATGCATCAAATGAACAAATCCACAAGGGCCGTGACCAGGATTCGAACCTGCGTCCAGGAGCATCCCAGACACTGCCTTAATCGACTGAGCTACGACAGGGTAAAACAAAGATTGCTTTCTCTTAATTGTAAAAAGACTGTCCTTGTCCACCGTGTTTCTTTCCCTCGGTATCTTGTATGTTGTGATCATATTCCCCGTTTCTTACATGTTCCAAGTTTGTGAGATTTAGTTCCTTTCTTCAGAGCCTAACCATCATTGCTCTGACACCAATCTTATTCCAAACCTCTGTACTTGTTGAATAATAGTGTTTGCTTGACAAGTGCGGGTTGCATGTCAGTGTTGAGCATTGCTACATTAGTCTAACCAATGTTGCATAGTTTGTCTCAATCCTTATTGAGGGCTGTAAACTGTGTTCCAATTGTTGGTGACGTCTCGTATGCTGCTGATGTTACTCTGTTTGTGGGTCTCCAGGACAGTACTCCGGTGTGTCGCAAGACGGGGGAGTGGTGGGGAACCACTCCTTGGAGGGGTGAGGGGTGGGGAACCACTCCTTGGAGGGGTGAGTGGTGGGAATGATGTGTGGGAACGAGTGGGAGGGGGGGAAGGCGTACAGCATATCATAATAGAGTTGCCTCACCCGTGGACGGGAAAGTGTTCTGCTACTCCCACCTTTCCTTCCCTCGCCCCCCTCCTTCCCACCCCCCTTCTCCCTCCTTCCCTCTCCCTCCTTCCCTCTCCCTCCTTCCCTCTCCCACCTCCCCTCTCCCCTCACCGTTTTTTCCTCCAAATGGCTTTGGAGGAAAGTCAAATAATGTTTTATAGTTTCACTTACCCAGACGAAAGAGGTTTCCAAAGGTGGACGAGAGAGAATGTATACAGTTACACCCCACAACAAAGCTACAATTACGAGAGGCAACAACCCTACAACAATCAGTACGAGTCAGAACAAATTAGATCTATCCACTCATAATAGACCTGATAGAAAAGTCTCCCAGTCATATTGCCCCAAATACAGTAACAACATTCATCTTTGCCAATATACAAGGACTAAAAACAAGAAGAAAAATTAAACCTGTCCTCTTGCCACGCTTGCCACGCAAAATGACCACGCTTTTCACTCGTCTGCGCACTCACGCTAAAAATCAAGGCAATTCAAAATGAAATCGGCTCACGAAAGTGACGTATTGTCCAGTTTTCTGTTTTGGGTCCTCTGACTAAACTGTTAGGAGAGTTGATGACCAGACCACACACTAGAAGTTGAAGGGACGACGACGTTTCGACAATCGACTTGAGAATGGTCCAGGACGGACCGAAACGTCGTCGTCCCTTCAACTTCTAGTGTGTGGTCTGGTCAACATACTTCAGCCACGTTATTGTGACTCATCGCCTGTTAGGAGAGGAAACATTCAATTAACGGTTTTCATGACGTTTTGAAACTTTAGGAGAACTTCCTGCCCTTCTAACCTACCAGAGGACCCTTATCCTGCTGTTTTAGAGAAAAGTCCAAAATTTAATTGGAAAATAAATTTCCATGTTAAATTACGTCGATATTTGGCCGTAGCGCATACGAGGGAAAAGCGACGTATTTTGTAAGAGGACGGGTTGCTACAATGGCCGCCTCACTGAGTCAAAGGCAGTATTTGGAGCTTTCCCAGAAACACGTGCAGGGAAAGCTCTTGGAGACTTGTGTAAAGGAGGAAATGTATATGTTTATCTCTCAGAATGTTTGGTAATATGTTTATTGTTTGTGATGTGTGTCTATGTATGTATTAACACGATGTACTGAACGGGGTGAGAATAGCTTGAGCTACCTCATCCCTTTGTGTGCATTTTACCTCAATAAACTTATTTCAATCTCTTGGACAGTGAGATCTGGATTCCAGGATAAAATCTATACAGGTGTGATAGGGTAAATAGGTAACATGAAGGAGTGGATCTGTATATTAGGGTAGACCTTGTTTCATCGGAGCTTACGGGCTATTCATGCCCGTGCCCCCTCTTGGGTGGCTCAATCTTCATCAATCATTGCTCGGAGCTCCTTAACTCTACAATTGAGGTGGTAGAAGTACTGGGAGTCAAAATAGTGCCAGTAGCTGTCACAAGTCAAGCCTTTGTGTTCAAGAGAACTGGATAAACACCTCTAAATGATACCTGATCAACCAGGCTGTGATTCATGCGTCAGGCTGCGAGCAGCCGCGTTCAACAGCCTGGTTGAGCATCCCAGTAACCAGGAGGCCTGGTCGACGACCGGGCCGCGGGTACGTTAAGCTCCGGAAAAACTCCAAGGTAACTCCAAGGTAACTGGTCCCGGGCTTGGCAAGTACAACTCCCACAACCCAGTCCAGGTAGACACTCACAAAATATTAAGGGCGTTATTAACCGGCTTGTTTAGCCACTCGATACGAAACTAGATAGAAATCTCAAAAGGTTACATGATCAACCGAGTTGTGATTTCTACACGAGACGACGTACAGAAGCCAGATTTTGACGAGACCGTCCATTAGCCGAACTGGTCAGAGACCGGACCGCGGAGTGTGTGTTCCACGGTAGCAACTCCAGGTAAAGTAACCTGAGGTGTTAAGTAAGACGTAACTGGGTGTTTAGCTGGGCTTGGCTGACACGAAGGGAAGGGCGGGGAGTCTCCCTCAACTAAAAAGAGCAGAAACTCCCCGAGTTTCTGCTCCCTAAATCCGGCCTGGAGCCAGACTCATCTTGAGCCGCTCCTCTACTTGCTGGGAGCGGCCCACAGCCACTACAACCCACTTGGTCCGCCACTTCTGGCAGGAAACTGTCCAATTTTTTGTTGACTTTTTTGTCCAACTTTCTGTCCAATGTTCTAGTTATATTTCTTGTACTTGATGGAGGTTATTGAACAGCCGTAGGCCTCTGTTGTTGTGCAGTTCTCTGTGCCTATGGCACCTCTGCTCTTCACTGGCCTCTATTCTGCATTTCTTGCTATATCGGAGTTTTGCCTGTGCCTCTCCTCTTGGAAGCAAGTGAGAAGTGGTTTGTGTGGTGAGTTATGTTGGTATAGTGTGGTATACCGTGGTGGCGGCGCTGGTGTGACCCTGCCATATCCAGCACTGAATGTATTTACACGTGTGAAGATATCTTCCCAGGGAGAGGGTGGGAGTGGGCGGCCCCGGGAGTGTGTTGGTGGTGCTCTCCCTGGGGAGAGCATCGGGGGTGGAGGGTGAGTGTGTGTGTGTTGAGACACACACTGGCCGCTCACTCTCGTGCTCTCTCCCCCTCCCAAACTTTCCTTCCCATGGTAACCTCCTCCTCCTCTTCCTCTACCCCTGACGTGACTTGTCATGTGCGGGCCTTCCCACTCCTGGTCCTGCTCCCCCTCACTCCTGCTTGATACCTGGTTGATGGGGTTCTGGGAGTTGTTCTACTCCCCAAGCCCGGCCCGAGGCCAGGCTTGACTTGTGAGAGTTTGGTCCACCAGGCTGTTGCTTGGAGCGGCCCGCAGGCCCACATACCCACCACAGCCCGGCTGATCCGGCACTTCTCTTAGAAAACGGTCCAGTTGTCTCTTGAAGATGTCCGCGGTTGTTGCGGCACTCGTACTGTGGCAGTGACAGAGGTCACACCTGGGGCTGTATGCGCCTACATTGTCACGGTGCTAAATGGCCTCGGAAACTACCTCAGGAATATGAAACACAACAACAACACATTAATAGATTTAAGTTGGAGTGAATGTCATCAGTGGAGCCTCACATGATCAGTGCTAGAACTACGCTATTCTTATTATTATGTATATAAATGGCCCGTATTTTGTGGCAGAGACATTGCTGGGGGGGGGGGCCCTAAGCCTCTGCCTGCCCCCACTAAGACCACAGCTGATGGACTTGAGTCCCTCCTGATGTCACCAAGTTGATGTTGAGTTTCAGGACGAGTCCCAGGGCCCGGGAAGACATACGAGCTGAAGGCATGATCCAACACATGGTAACTGGAATTTAGCCCAAACAAGTGCAAGATCATGAGGATGGGAACAGGAGTGAGGAGGTCAAAAGAGCAATACATAATAAAACTGAGGATTGTATGAGGATTAGCGAGAGAAAATAATCTGGGAGTAGACGTAACAATTAACTATCTAGTCTAGTTTGCAGCAATTTTCTAAAGTCGCGGAACTATGAAGTTAAGACGCGAGATGTAACCCTCAGTGTTACTTGGTGGGAATAGGTTCTGGATGGAACATAATCACTATATAAAGGATAGTTTAGCGACACTTGACAAGGTAGATTGAAACATAGTGAGCCAGAAAGCTACTGCCAGAAGCGTCATCAGTGTGAGGGGGCAGGGAAGCGAGGACAGTTCCCTGCGAGGAAGGTGCGGAGGGCAACTTTATAAACTAATTCAAGAATATATATGACAACAAATTACAGGGCGAGTGATGCATCACTTTAATCGATTAATGAGTGAAAGGATGGCTGCCAGGTGGAGCTCACACCTCACGCACTCGCGAGGTGAGTACGGACTCGCAAGGTGAGTACGGACTCATACCAGGCCTGGCTTCCGCCGGCTTACTCCTGACGATGCAAGAATCTTCATGAAATAATTGGCTTGTTAGGTCTTCAGACCACAAAAAATATGTTCAACTGTGACAGTCTTATTGAGTGCTGACAAAATGAATACCTTACAAGGAGTAGAGGATAGATGAGATAATGACTGTTGAAGGCAAGGAATGTGACATCATCTTCAGGACTCTTGACAATGTTGATACTCGTGTTGCACACTACTCTTTGCTCTTGCTACCTTCCAAGGCAACCCAAATAGCTAAGCTACAAATGTGTGAAGATCATTGTACTGCCTGCGTAGGTTTGGGTCAAGAATTTAAATTACCGAGACTGCTTGAGAGCACTCAAACTGAGACGGGAGAGACATGTGCATAACATGCACATGACAACATGGAAAGTTGTTCCATGTTTCCAAGTC
This sequence comes from Procambarus clarkii, assembly GCF_040958095.1. NCBI lineage: Eukaryota > Metazoa > Arthropoda > Malacostraca > Decapoda > Cambaridae > Procambarus > Procambarus clarkii. The sequence continues at coordinate 1,307,219 of NC_091240.1, forward strand.
AACATGGAAAGTTGAAACTTTCCATGTGCATAACTTTAACATGCACATGGAAAGGCGGGATCCAAGAGCCAATGCTCGATCTTGCAAGCACAAATAGGTGAGTACAACTCCTGGCAGATCAGGTATTCAACCAGAAAAATAACATTGCAACAGACATGAGTGATATATGAAAGTGTAAAATAAACCCAATGAAAAGTCGAGGTAACATGAGCACATTTGGAGAAAGTTCAAACGTCAGACGTTCATAACTCTTCCACTTGCTTCCGGCAAATATGAGAAATATTGCTGGAACATTTCCAGAAGGAACTTGACAGCTTCCCGGAGGAGTTACTTATATCAGCCTGGTTATGATGGCTAGTAGGGCCGCCTAACTGAGCTCTCACCCTGTCCATGGAGGACAGAAGAAAATGTATATATGCTGCTTAACATTGTAAATGTCTGGCCACGTCTGTGGTAGAAAAAAAAAATAATAATAATAAGAATAAAAAAAAGCCTCCTAAACCAAGCAGTTACCAGGGAAGACCCGCCTACTGGCCGGTAGTTAGTGGAAAATAACTGGAAATCGACCACAAATATCTTGAGGTTATCTTGAGATGATTTCAGGGCTTTAGTGTCCCCGCGGCCCGGTCCTCGACCAGGCCTCCACCCCCAGGAAGCAGCCCGTGACAGCTGACTAACACCCAGGTACCTATTTTACTGCTAGGTAACAGGCGCATAGGGTGAAAGAAACTCTGCCCATTGTTTCTCGCCGGCGCCTGGGATCGAACCCAGGACCACAGGATCACAAGTCCCGCGTGCTCGACCGACCGGCTCCCTCCCAGTAAACCATATAAATGTTGAAGTGTTTTTACATGTTGGTGTACGATGGTAATTACCCCTTAGCGTTGTGGAGCAAGGCGTCCTCTCTTTATTAATGGCTTGACAACACGTCTTTCATGTGTCTATATCTTGAGCTATGTCCCTATGTATTAATGTTGAAATAAATACAAATATTCGTAAAGGAATATATTTGGGATATACCCCACTGAGTGAGTGAGTGTGAGTGTGTGTGTGTACTCACCTAGTTGTACTCACCTAGTTGTGTTTGCGGGGGTTGAGCTCTGGCTCTTTGGTCCCGCCTCTCAACCGTCAATCAACAGGTGTACAGATTCATGAGCCTATCGGGCTCTGTCATATCTACACTTGAAACTGTGTATGGAGTCAGCCTCCACCACATCACTTCCTAGTGCATTCCATTTGTCAACCACTCTGACACTAAAAAAGTTCTTTCTAATATCTCTGTGGCTCATTTGGGCACTCAGTTTCCACCTGTGTCCCCTTGTGCGTGTTCCCCTTGTGTTAAATAGACTGTCTTTATCTACCCTATCAATCCCCTTCAGAATCTTGAATGTGGTGATCATGTCCCCCCTAACTCTTCTGTCTTCCAGCGAAGTGAGGTTTAATTCCCGTAGTCTCTCCTCGTAGCTCATACCTCTCAGCTCGGGTACTAGTCTGGTGGCAAACCTTTGAACCTTTTCCAGTTTAGTCTTATCCTTGACTAGATATGGACTCCATGCTGGGGCTGCATACTCCAGGATTGGCCTGACATATGTGGTATACAAAGTTCTGAATGATTCTTTACACAAGTTTCTGAATGCCGTTCGTATGTTGGCCAGCCTGGCATATGCCGCTGATGTTATCCGCTTGATATGTGCTGCAGGAGACAGGTCTGGCGTGATATCAACCCCCAAGTCTTTTTCCTTCTCTGACTCCTGAAGAATTTCCTCTCCCAGATGATACCTTGTATCTGGCCTCCTGCTCCCTACACCTATCTTCATTACATTACATTTGGTTGGGTTAAACTCTAACAACCATTTGTTCGACCATTGGATGTTGGGATGAACGCCCCTCGGGTGCTTCCTGGGGGCAGGTGTCTTTGGTGACTAATGAACAGCTGCACGCAAGCACCACGCTGGAGCAGGTCCTCCTCAAGTGGTGGTGTGCCAGGTAAGTTACGGGCTCACCATAGCCCGTGCTACTTGGAACTTTGTTCCAGGTAGCGAATCTTTAACAACAACAACAACAACAACAACGAGTGGTGGTGGTGATCACACTTGGTACCAGTCCCTCATTTTATTTTCCAGATGTATATATTTTTTTGAGATATATACAAGAGTTGTTGTATTCTTATAGAGCCACTAGTACGCGTAGCGTTTCGGGCAGGTACCTGGAATACGATCCCCGCCGCGAAGAATGCTGTTGATGGATTGTTGATGTTGATATGTTGATGGATCTCTCGTCTGCACTCCAGAGAGTAATGCTTGAAGGATTTTATGTACAACAATATTCGTCCCTAGAGAGTAGTACTAGTGCCTTAAAGTTTCATCCTAGACATTCAATTTATTATTCAAAAGAATGTGTGTACAAAGAACATAGTAATGTACAATAGCTGATAAATTCTTACCATTCAGCTATTCAGTCATTTTCTTGCCCTGATAAGAGTAACTTTATTGTGTTCTTTAAAAGCATGATTTGTTGACAAGATATTGGAAATATTGCTTATTTCTTATAATTTTATTACTATGGAATGGTTTGACTGTTAAAACAGTTTCGTAACAGCTTTAAAAACTGCTTCACCTTGATAGACAAGATGTGTGAACACTCCTGATGGTGTCGTGTCTCATTGTGCGTATCCTGACCTGCCTTAACCTTCGTGTGACGCAACACAACACTGCTGGGCTCTGTGTGTGTGTGTGTTGCCAGGCTGCCGCTCCAAGCAACAGCCTGGTGGACCAAACTCTCACAAGTCAAGCCTGGCCTCGGGCCGGGCTTGGAGAGTAGAAGAACTCCCAGAACCCCATCAACCAGGTATATGTGGGCCTGCGGGCCGCTCCAAGCAACAGCCTGGTGGACCAAACTCTCACAAGTCCAGCCTGGCCTCGGGCCGGGCTTGGGGAGTAGAACTCCCAGAACCCCATCAACCAGGTATCAACCAGGTATCAAGCAGGTATCAAGCCAGCATTCATCATTGTGTCACACGCCTTGTGTTCCCCCCTATTGTTTAATATGCACTTTCCTGCCTCTCATAATTGTTGCACCACTCTGACATGACCTTAGAAGCCGTGGTAGACAACATAGACAGGGATACAAAAGTATAGTACTGTTGTTGTTATAGATTCAGCTACTTGGAACAACTTCCTAGTAGCACGGGCTATGGTGAGCCCGTAGTGGGCTTCCCTGGCACAGGAGCGGGGCTGTGTATAGTACTGTATTATAGTTTGCAGATGACACTTGGATTTTCGTGAGAGTAGACAATATAGCAAAGACAATATATAAAAAACACAATACAGCAACTACTCCCAAGTCTTTTACAAGTCTTTTTCAAGTCTTTTTCTTTCAATAGTGTGGTATGACCGAGTTTTGTATGTTAATGAGGTCTTTCATTGGCCCACACAAAATAACTACTGAATGAGGTGACTGTGCTATTGAGAAAAACGAAAATATCGAGAGGGAAACCACCTATAAAACTGGGTCAAACAACACTATTGAAAGACAAAACCATGTAAATGACTTAGGAGTAGAGTCCCTTCACCTTCCAGTGTGGTCTGGTCAACTTAGGAGTAGAGTCCCTTCACCTTCCAGTGTGTGGTCTGGTCAACTTAGGAGTAGAGTCCCTTCACCTTCTAGTGTGTGGTCTGGTCAACTTGGTAGTTATGTTGGCAGTAGCTGTCATACTCTCAAGAAATATGACGAGTTGGATAATGTAAGAGAATGGTAGTGTGTCAGGCAAAGTTGCACACCCATACTTGCAGGTTGCTGTGCATTGTGCACTATACACTATGATGTCCATATTTCAGGTTGGAGTACCATTGTGTTTGGTGTCCATGGATAGGTAATCTTATTTGCAATTCAGATGAAGTGTGAAGGACGACGTGCGGCGTCTAGTTATGCGAAGAGAGGATAGAGGCTCGTGCGTGCTGTTGTATGGCATGGGTGAACCGCCGCCATCTTGGTCAGTGGTAGTTGAAATTGAAATTGAAACAAGTTTATTGAGGTAAAATGCACACAAAGGGATGAGGTAGCTCAAGCTATTCTCACCCCGTTCAGTACATCGTGTTAATACATACATAGACACACATCACAAACAATAAACATATTACCAAATCAGTGGTAGTGGTAAGGAGTGGAGGAAAGATGACCTGTGGGTCAGGTCACAGTGACCTCACTCGGTTCACGGTGATCTCACTCAGGTCAAGTTGATCACACTCGGGTCAAGTTGGAAGACCTGCTCTCTCTCCATACTCCTGATGACGTCATAGCAACTTAAGGTTAGACCAATCAAATGGCAAGCTAGGGGAGTAGCTAGGGAAAGTAATTATGAACAGATTCTGTCCGATCTGAACCTTTCTCGAACAAGAAATGCCATCCAAATGATACTTTTTGTCACCAGTGCTCTCTAGGGTGGACACCACCATTCAAAGCTGGATAAGAAACTGACCTGGAGAACGTGCACACGGAAATAACACCACACGAGTCCAGAATGAATGGAATTCTATGTAAAATAGCCCCATTGAAAAGCAGAGGTGCAATAGGTACGCTGAGGAGAACTTCACAACATCAAAGGCCCAAGACTTTTTATCACTCTCCCTCTACAAATTAAGAAGCACAATTGTCCTACCTCGCACAGTGTTCACAAGAGAACACTGTGTACACCACAAGTCCGCGGTTGTTCAACATACTCCCAGCGAATATAACACAAATATTGCCAGAACAACCGTGGAAGTCTTCAAGGAAAAACTGGACAGTTTACTTCAAGGAGTGTCGGACCAGCCGGGATGTAGTGGATATGTGGTCCTGCGGGCCGCCTCAAGCAACAGCCTGGTGGACCAAGCTCCTACAAGACTTGAGGAGTAGAAGACCTCCCAGAACCTTATCCAGGTACAGATACAATCCAGGACTTGATAAACACCATCAAAGAATACCTTATTAACCAGGCTATCCATCTCAAGGCTGTGACTGATACAATCAGGCTGCGAGCAGCAGCGTTAAACAACCTGATTGACCAGACCACCATTCAGGAGGCAACCGGGCCGCGGGGACGTTGATCCTCGGAATATTAAAAAAATGTATGGTATATGCGATTGTGCCTTTTCAGAAGCCCTTCTTTTGGTGGAAAAAAAACAGAAGAGACTAAGTGTATTGTAGCGTGTAAGGCTGAGTCGTGTAGTGAGTTATCTTGAGTTATCTTGAGATGATTTCGGGGCTTTAGTGTCCCCGCGGCCCGGTCCTCGACCAGGCCTCCACCCCCAGGAAGCAGCCCGTGACAGCTGACTAACTCCCAGGTACCTATTTACTGCTAGGTAACATGGGCATTCAGGGTGAAAGAAACTTTGCCCATTTGTTTCTGCCTCGTGCGGGAATCGAACCCGCGCCACAGAATTACGAGTCCTGCGCGCTATCCACCAGGCTACGAAGCCCAGTGAGGGTGGGTGTCGCCACCCTGTGGGGTCTTGGCCCTCCCTGCTGGCTGCTTGAGCCCAGGTGTTGTGTACTTGGTGTAGTGTAAACGAATTGTCTCTACCGCCAATGAGACTAATTGTATTCCGTCTCATTTTGTGTTGAGGCGGTGTGCTGGCTGGTGCGCCGCCCGCCTGCCTGCCCGCCTGCCTGCCCGCCCGCCCGAAAGCCCGCCCGAAAGCCCGCCCGAAAGCCCGCCTGCCGGGAGCTGTGTCGTCTTGCTCACCATTTGATTTTGATTGTTGCCGCCGAAGGCGGCTAGTTTATTGTGCACCCCATACTCATCCTGTGAGCGGTAGCGCAAGAAGCATTACAGAGGGCACAAAAGGTCTTTATCAGACCTCATCTTAGATTATTACATAAACAATTTCATCTATCCTTCACACCTTATAGATACAATGTCAGCTAGTTACAGAGAAAGTGCTATTATAAGAGCTATATATTTACAGTAAGTCATCATATATTAATGGTAGGTCTTATCGCTAATACATAATAGTTTGGCCAATGGGGATATTACAGTCATAGGGGAGCTTCTGTTTATTATTAGTCCTCACAATACACTACTTGTTTCTGAATCTCATATGTCGTTCATCTACTCAGCACCCACACACCTTCCGCTCACATATGACTTGGTTCGTCTTCCCACCTGTAATCACTTCCGGCATTGTTGTCGTTAGCAGCCTTGTGACAAGCTGTCAGTTCTGTTCCTTCATGTGCAGTATATTATATATGTAGAGACCTTAACGTTAGAGACGTATATATGTAGGTCTTGTATCATATAAGCTGACTACCAGCAACCCCAATAATATATATATATATATATATATATATATATATATATATATATATATATATATATATATATATATATATATATATATATATATATATATATATATATATATATATATATATGTCGTACCTAATAGCCAGAACGCACTTCTGGGCCTACTATGCAAGGCCCGATTTGCCTAATAAGCCAAGTTTTCCTGAATTAATATATTGTCTCTAACTTTTTTCTTATGAAATGATAAAGCTACCAATTTCATTATGTATAAGGTATTTTTTTTTTATTGGAGTTAAAATTAACGTAGATATATGACCGAACCTAACCAACCCTACCTAACCTCACCTAACCTATCTTTATAGGTTAGGTTAGGTTAGGTAGCCGAAAAAGTTAGGTTAGGTTAGGTTAGGTATGTTAGGTAGACGAAAAACAATTAATTCATGAAAACTTGGCTTATTAGGCAAATTGGGTCTTGCATAGTAGGCATAGAAGTGAGTTCTGGCTACTAGGTACGACATATATATATATATATATATATATATATATATATATATATATATATATATATATATATATATATATATATATATATATATATATATATATATATTGGTGTATACTGGCAGCAGGTTTTCTTTCAAACATGTTTCATTGAATATGACCGCATATTCTGTATTTATTATTTTCTGGTTTAGGGCTTCTATCCCTCTAACTATTTTCTTAGCATCAGGGCTTAATTGAAATAGGAGTTCTCCAAAACTCATTTTCGTACTTTTAAGGTGAAGAAAAGAAGTGATTTACTATAGAGTGTATTACACTTATTTGTATAATTTGCACGACGTTTCGAACCTCCATGGTTCATTCTCAAGTGAACAGATCTTACAATACTAGTTAATTTTATACCCGCATTAGGTCAGGTGATAATACAATGAAGGTGAAAACATGGGGGGATACATAAGGGATAAACATAGGGGCTGCAGAAGGCTTATTGGCCCATACGAGGCATCTCCTATCTAAACACAAAGATTAATCCAGTGTAATTGGCCTGTTATGTTGGACATTGTCTTCTGTGTTGGCATCGATATGTTCTTGTCTTGTCCTTACTCTCATGGTGGGTAGAGTAAATAGTTCCGTGATTTGGGTGTTCATGGTAGGTCGCTCTATTCTTATGTGAATTGCCTCAAGAATTTGTAATCTTCTTGAATCTTGGGTTTTGTCTATTATGCAAGTATTCTTGTTCAACATTTCTCTTGTTAGAGTAATGTCATGGGCTTGTCTCATGTGATTCCTAGGGGCACCAGATTGAAGATGGCATGTCAAACGCCTCGTCAGCTTGGTCGACGTCATACCTATGTACTAATGTTGAACAAGAATACTTGCATAATAGACAAAACCCAAGATTCAAGAAGATTACAAATTCTTGAGGCAATTCACATAAGAATAGAGCGACCTACCATGAACACCCAAATCACGCAACTATTTACTCTACCCACCATGAGAGTAAGGACAAGACAAGAACATGTCGATGCCAACACAGAAGACAATGTCCAACATAACAGGCCAATTACACTGGATTAATCTTTGTGTTTAGATAGGAGATGCCTCGTATGGGCCAATAAGCCTTCTGCAGCCCCTATGTTTATCCCTTATGTATCCCCCCATGTTTTCACCTTCATTGTATTATCACCTGACCTAATGCGGGTATAAAATTAACTAGTATTGTAAGATCTGTTCACTTGAGAATGAACCATGGAGGTTCGAAACGTCGTGCAAATTATACAAATAAGTGTAATACACTCTATAGTAAATCACTTCTTTTCTTCACCTTAAAAGTACGAAAATGAGTTTTGGAGAACTCCTATTTCAATTAAGCCCTGATGCTAAGAAAATAGTTAGAGGGATAGAAGCCCTAAACCAGAAAATAATAAATACAGAATATGCGGTCATATTCAATGAAATATATATATATATATATATATATATATATATATATATATATATATATATATATATATATATATATATATATATATATATATATTTATATATATATATATATATGGTAATGTAGTAGTAGCATCCTGTAGGTCCTCACTTAATGAAGGAACAGATTTTAGACAATTATTTGTTGGGTAATCTTTGGGGATTACCTTGTGTTGGTTCGGGGGATCTGTCTCCGCGGCCCGGTCTCTGACCAGGCCTCCTGAATGCTGGACTGGTCAACCAGGCTGTTGGACGAAGCTGCTCGCAGCCTGTCGTATGAATCACAGCCTAGTTGATCGAGTATCCTTTGGCGGTGTTTATCCAGTTCTCTCTTGAACACTGTGAGGGGTCGGCCAGTTATGTCCCTTATGTGTAGTGGAAGCGTGTTGAACAGTCTCGGGCCTCTGATGTTGATAGTTCTCTCTTGAACACTGTGAGGGGTCGGCCAGTTATGTCCCTTATGTGTAGTGGAAGCGTGTTGAACAGTCTCGGGCCTCTGATGTTGATAGTTCTCTCTTGAACACTGTGAGGGGTCGGCCAGTTATGTCCCTTATGTGTAGTGGAAGCGTGTTGAACAGTCTCGGGCCTCTGATGCTGATAGTTCTCTCTTGAACTAAGTGAAGAGTAGAGGTGCCATGAACACAATGAGAGAACACTGAACATCAGAGGTCCACAGGTGTTCAACACCCTCCCAGCGAGCATTATAAATATTGCAGGGAACAAAGAGGGACTTCAAGAAGCAATTAGCCAAGTTTCTACAAAAAGTTCCCAACTCCTGGTAAACATAAATTACAACCTTGTTGGTCGTGCACTTGGTGTATTCAAGACACACTTAGACAAGTAGTGCCGGACCAACCAGGCTGTAGTGGATGTGTGGGCCGCGGGCCCCTCCAACCAACAGCCTTCTTGAGGTATCTTGAGATGATTTCGGGGCTTTAGTGTACCCGCGGCCCGGTCCTCAACCAGGCCTCCACCCCCAGGAAGCAGCCCGTGACAGCTGACTAACACCCAGGTACTTATTTTACTGCTAGGTAACAGGGGCATAGGGTGAAAGAATCTCTGCCCATTGTTTCTCGCCGGCGTCCGGGATCGAACCCGGGACCACAGGATCACAAGTCCAGTGTGCTGTGCCTGGTGGACGAAGTTATCACAAATCGAACCTGGCCTCAGGTCGGGCTCGGGTAGTAGAACAACTCCCGAAACCCTGTGCAGGTATGCTCCAGGTATGACCACACCACCACCGCTAGATAAGAACATTCCTAACTACAGGCTAAATGTTCCCTCCGTCAGGATTATTGGCAGCGCTTTTATAACATAGAACATAACATAACATTTTATAGAACAAAGGTAACTGGTAACTATTGGCAGCGGATTATTGGCAGCGCTTTTATAACATAGAACATAACATAACATTTTATAGAACAAAGGTAACTGGTAACTGCCTCGTATGGGCCTATTGGCCCATACGAGGCAGCTCCTATCTATAACCACCCAATCCCACTCATATACTTGTCCAACCCGCGCTTGAAACAATCGAGGGACCCCACCTCCACCACGTTACGCGGCAATTGATTCCACAAATTATTTACCCAAGTCTTTCCTAAATCTAAATTTTTCCAATTTATACCCATTGTTTCGTGTTGTGTCTTGTGTTAATCATAAAGCAACTTAAAGATATCGGGGTTGTTGTGGTCCAAAATGTGTTAATTTGAGTTTGAGGGATCTGTTAGTGGTGCGATGTTGAGGTTATGAAAGGTGGTAGTGTGGATGTGGTGTGGAGTGAACCACACCTGCTCCACACCAGTAGAGCAGAGCAACCCTACCTTCACCAGCACCGCTACACTCACCGCTACCCGCATGTGACGCTTTACCAGTTTTACTAATTGTGGGGTGGTGATTGTGGGGGGTTGTGGTTGTGGGGGGTTGTGGTTGTGGGGGGTTGTGGTTGTGGGGGGTTGTGGTTGTATGAGGGTGTGGTTGTGTGGGGTTGTGGTTGTATGAGGGTGTGGTTGTGTGGGGTTGTGGTTGTATGAGGGTGTGGTTGTGTGGGGTTGTGGTTGTGTGGGGTTGTGGTTGTATGAGGGTGTGGTTGTGTGGGGTTGTGGTTGTATGAGGGTGTGGTTGTGTGGGGTTGTGGTTGTATGAGGGTGTGGTTGTGTGGGGTTGTGGTTGTATGAGGGTGTGGTTGTGTGGGGTTGTGGTTGTATGAGGGTGTGGTTGTGTGGGGTTGTGGTTGTATGAGGGTGTGGTTGTGTGGGGTTGGGGTTGTGGTTGTATGAGGGTGTGGTTGTGTGGGGTTGTGGTTGTATGAGGGTGTGGTTGTGTGGGGTTGTGGTTGTATGAGGGTGTGGTTGTGTGGGGTTGTGGTTGTATGAGGGTGTGGTTGTGTGGGGTTGTGGTTGTATGAGGGTGTGGTTGTGTGGGGTTGTGGTTGTATGAGGGTGTGGTTGTGTGGGGTTGTGGTTGTATGAGGGTGTGGTTGTGTGGGGTTGTGGTTGTATGAGGGTGTGGTTGTGTGGGGTTGTGGTTGTATGAGGGTGTGGTTGTGTGGGGTTGTGGTTGTATGAGGGTGTGGTTGTGTGGGGTTGTGGTTGTATGAGGGTGTGGTTGTGTGGGGTTGTGGTTGTATGAGGGTGTGGTTGTGTGGGGTTGTGGTTGTGTGGGGTTGTGGTTGTATGAGGGTGTGGTTGTGTGGGGTTGTGGTTGTATGAGGGTGTGGTTGTGTGGGGTTGTGGTTGTATGAGGGTGTGGTTGTGTGGGGTTGTGGTTGTATGAGGGTGTGGTTGTGTGGGGTTGTGGTTGTATGAGGGTGTGGTTGTGTGGGGTTGTGGTTGTATGAGGGTGTGGTTGTGTGGGGTTGTGGTTGTATGAGGGTGTGGTTGTGTGGGGTTGTGGTTGTATGAGGGTGTGGTTGTGTGGGGTTGTGGTTGTATGAGGGTGTGGTTGTGTGGGGTTGTGGTTGTATGAGGGTGTGGTTGTGTGGGGTTGTGGTTGTATGAGGGTGTGGTTGTGTGGGGTTGTGGTTGTATGAGGGTGTGGTTGTGTGGGGTTGTGGTTGTATGAGGGTGGGGTTGTGGTTGTATGAGGGTGTGGTTGTGTGGGGTTGTGGTTGTATGAGGGTGTGGTTGTGTGGGGTTGTGGTTGTATGAGGGTGTGGTTGTGTGGGGTTGTGGTTGTATGAGGGTGGGGTTGTGGTTGTATGAGGGTGTGGTTGTGTGGGGTTGTGGTTGTATGAGGGTGTGGTTGTGTGGGGTTGTGGTTGTATGAGGGTGTGGTTGTGTGGGGTTGTGGTTGTATGAGGGTGTGGTTGTGGGGGGTTGTGGTTGTATGAGGGTGTGGTTGTGGGGGGTTGTGGTTGTATGAGGGTGTGGTTGTGTGGGGTTGTGGTTGTATGAGGGTGTGGTTGTGTGGGGTTGTGGTTGTATGAGGGTGTGGTTGTGTGGGGTTGTGGTTGTATGAGGGTGTGGTTGTGGGGGGTTGTGGTTGTATGAGGGTGTGGTTGTGTGGGGTTGTGGTTGTATGAGGGTGTGGTTGTGTGGGGTTGTGGTTGTATGAGGGTGTGGTTGTGTGGGGTTGTGGTTGTATGAGGGTGTGGTTGTGTGGGGTTGTGGTTGTATGAGGGTGTGGTTGTGGGGGGTTGTGGTTGTATGAGGGTGTGGTTGTGGGGGGTTGTGGTTGTATGAGGGTGTGGTTGTGTGGGGTTGTGGTTGTATGAGGGTGTGGTTGTGGGGGGTTGTGGTTGTATGAGGGTGTGGTTGTGTGGGGTTGTGGTTGTGTGAGGTTGTGGTTGTATGAGGGTGTGGTTGTGTGGGGTTGTGGTTGTATGAGGGTGTGGTTGTGGTTGTGTGAGGTTGTGGTTGTGTGAGATTGAGGTGTGGTGGTTGAGTGTGGCCGGGGTGACATGAAACAGGTGTACAAGTGGATGAATGGACCTAACAAAATCGATATTAATAGGGTATTAAAAGTATCAACACAAGACAGAACACGAAACAATGAGTATAAATTTAATAAGTTTAGATTTAAGACAAACCTGGGTAAATACTGGTTCGGTAACAGGGTTGTTGATTTGTGGAACCAATTACCTAAGCCAAATACAATAAGCCAAAGTCAAGAAATAAAGTTAAGTTCATAAATGGCCTTCTATTAGAGTCAAACTCAATATTTGGGGCATTCACGGAAACTCATACAAAAGATTACATGGATGGTGAAATCTGGATTCCAAATTATAATCTATATAGATGTGATAGAAAAACTAGGTCAAATGGAGGAGTAGGTCTGTATATTAAAGAAGACCTGGTATGCACAGAACTACTAAATTCAACTAATGAGGTGGTAGAGGTACTTGGAATGAAGGTAGAGAAACTAAACTTAATTATTATTCTAATATATAAACCGCCAGATACAACGATTGAGGAATTCACAGAGCAGATGCACAAAATAGAGAACATACTTGACAACCTAGCAAACCCAGCTCCAGATATTATCTTTCTTGGAGATTTCAATTTACCGAGTCTAAGATGGAGAACGGCAAACACAAATATCATAGCAGGGAATGACCCGGGAAATAACCAACCACAGGTTAGAGAACTTTTGAGATTCTGTGACAAATTCTCGCTCAATCAACAGATTACAGAACCAACTAGGAACGAAAACACACTAGACTTGTTATTCACAAACAATGATGAACTAATCAGGGATATCACAATCTCAGATACTTCATACTCAGACCATAAGCTCATTGAAGTGCGAACTAGCATAAATAACGGTAGTAGGTCTAAGAGACCAAACAAGCGAGAAGGAATATTCAATCAATTCAATTTCAACAATAAGAGGATTGACTGGGAAAAAATAAATGTAGACCTTGCAACCATTCAATGGGAGACGGTCTTAAGCGACAAAACTCCCACACAGGGAATAGCTCAACTGACAGCTGAAGCTTACAAGGTCTGCTTGAAGCACGTGCCTGTGAGGAGGGGCAGAAAGAGGACCACTCTAGAAAGAGAACGGAGACGACTGTACAGGAGAAGAAAAAAAATAACGGAAATGCTTCGGCAGACACAACTATCACAAGCAAGGAAAACAAGCCTAAGCAGGGAGATTGAGGAAATAGAACAAACGTTGAAGCGATCATATGAGTCTGAGGAAATGGAATTGGAACAGAAAGCTATACAAGAGATAAGGAAAAATCCGAAATATTTTTTCACATAAGAACATAAGAACATAAGAACAAAGGTAACTGCAGAAGGCCTATTGGCCCATACGAGGCAGCTCCTATTCTATAACCACCCAATCCCACTCATATACTTGTCCAACCCGTGCTTGAAACAATCGAGGGACCCCACCTCCACAATGTTACGCGGCAATTGGTTCCACAAATCAACAACCCTGTTACTGAACCAGTATTTACCCAAGTCTTTCCTAAATCTAAACTTATCCAATTTATACCCATTGTTTCGTGTTCTGTCCTGTGTTGATACTTTTAATACCCTATTAATATCCCCCCGGTTATGTCCATTCATCCACTTGTAAACCTCTATCATGTCACCCCTAACTCTTCGCCTTTCCAGTGAATGCAACTTAAGCTTTGTTAATCTTTCTTCATATGAAAGATTTCTAATTTGGGGAATTAACTTAGTCATCCTACGCTGGACACGTTCAAGTGAATTTATATCCATTCTATAATATGGCGACCAAAACTGAACTGCATAATCTAAATGGGGCCTAACTAGAGCAAGATATAGCTTGAGAACCACACCAGGTGTCTTGTTACTAACGCTGCGATTAATAAATCCAAGTGTCCGATTTGCCTTATTACGAACATTTATGCATTGATCCTTTTGTTTTAAATTCTTACTAATCATAACTCCCAGATCCCTTTCGCAATCCGACTTCGCAATCACAACACCATCTAGCTCGTATCTTGTAACTCTATCATCATTACCTAACCTCAGAACTTTACATTTATCAGCATTAAACTGCATCTGCCAATCCTTTGACCATTTCAAAACCCTATCTAGATCAACTTGAAGTGATAGTGAGTCCTCCTCCGAATTAATTTCCCTACCGATTTTCGTATCATCGGCAAATTTGCAAATGTTGCTACTCAAACCTGAATCTAAATCATTTATATATATTATAAACAACAGAGGTCCCAGGACAGAGTCTTGAGGCACTCCACTTACAACATTTTCCCACTCTGACTTGATTCCATTTATACTAACTCTCTGTTTCCTTTGGTATAGCCATGCCCTAATCCAGCTTAATATAGCACCCCCAATACCATGAGACTCTATCTTTTTAATCAGTCTTTCATGTGGCACTGTATCAAAAGCTTTGCTAAAGTCAAGGTATACAACATCGCAATCCTTACCACTATCAACTGCTCAACAATGCTAGAATAAAAAGATAACAAATTTGTTAAACATGAACGGCCATTTATAAAACCATGTTGCGACTCAATTATTAATTTATGTTTTTCAAGATGAAGACGAATTTTATTTGCTATTATAGATTCGAGTAACTTTCCCACAATAGACGTTAGGCTAATTGGTCGATAGTTAGACGCAAGTGATCTATCTCCTTTCTTAAAAACTGGTATCACATTAGCAACTTTCCAAAACTCTGGCACTCTGCCTGACTCTATTGATTTATTAAATATGGTTGACAGTGGGTCACAAAGCTCCTCTTTGCATTCTTTAAGCACCCTGGCAAACACTTCATCCGGCCCTGGGGATTTGTTTGGTTTGAGTTTTACTATTTGTTTAAGAACATCCTCCCTGGTAACTGCTAAACTCGTCAACCTGTCCTCGTCCCCACCCACATAGACTTGTTCGGCTGAAGGCATATTGTTAAGTTCCTCTTTAGTAAATACAGATACAAAATATTTATTAAAAATACTACTCATCTCTTCATCACTATCTGTTATTTGACCTGTCTCAGTTTTTAATGGACCTATCCTTTCCCTAGTCTTAGTACGATATAACTGAAAAAACCCTTTAGGATTTGTCTTTGCTTGCCCTGCTATGCGAACTTCATAGTTTCTTTTTGCTTTCCTTATCTCTTTTTTAACATTTCTAACCAGTTGTACGAATTCCTGTTCTAAAGTGACCTCCCCATTTTTAATCCTTTTGTACCAAGCTCTCTTTTTACCTATAAGGTTCTTCAAATTCTTTGTTATCCACTTTGGGTCATTAGTATACGATCTATTCAATTTGTATGGTATACTACGTTCCTGTGCTTTGTTTAGAATATTCTTAAATAAGTTATATATTGAATCCACATCGAAATCCCCATTTAAGTCACCTATCGCTGGGTTCATGTCTCGCTCCAAGACCGGCCCACACCCCATACCCAAGCCTTTCCAATCAATTTGACCCAAAAAATTTCTTAGGCTATTAAAATCAGCTTTTCGAAAATCTGGCACTTTAACAGAATTTTCTCCTACTGGTCTATTCCATTCTATGCTAAATCTGATTTCTTTGTGATCACTGCTCCCTAGCTCACTCCCTATTTCGATGTCATTAATTTGCGTTTCCCTGTAAGTTAACACTAAATCTAAAATATTATTTTCCCGTGTTGGTTCCTTAATGTGTTGCGTAAGAAAGCAATCGTCAATTAATTCTAGAAAATCTTCTGCTTCACTATTCCCTGTTTTGTTCAACCAGTTTATTCCGCTAAAATTAAAGTCACCCATGACATAAATACTGTTAGATCTAGATGCTCTAGATATTTCATCCCATAGATGCTTTGCTTCCATTCTGTCTAAATTTGGTGGCCTATATATTACTCCTATTATAATATTATTAGCTTTTTCGTTTAATTCAATCCAAATAGTTTCTGTGTGTGGCTCTGTTTTGATTCCCTCTTTGAGACTACATTTCAAATTGTCCCTAACATATATGGCTACTCCACCTCCTCGTCTAATATATCTATCTGTGTGAAATAGTTTAAATCCATATATTTGATATTCAGCTAATAGTTCTCTATATTCTACATTCATCCACGTTTCGGTAAGTGCAATAATATCTATTTTTTCTGTGCAGACAAGAGCATTTAATTCGTTAATTTTATTTCTTAGACTTCTACTGTTAGTGTAATATACCCTAAGTGAATTGTTATTTTGCGGACCTTCTCTTTCCCTGATCGTTTTGCCAATTCCTTTCTCCCACAAACACATACTTTTATTACCTCCTTCCTCCAAATCAATTCCCATACCTCTATCTACTAACAGTTTAAACCCAAACAAACACCTCTAACCACTTCTTCTAGCGAGTTCGCAACAGCAACAACCCCAGCTCTCGATAGATGCACCCCATCACGAGCATACATTTCATTTCTTCCATAGAAGTGTTCCCAGTTGTCTATGAAAGATATTGCATTTGATTTGCAATATCTTTCCAGCCGGCAATTGACACCAAGTGCCCTCGATATCCATTCATTTCCCACTCCCTTTCTTGGAAGAATGCCACATATGATCGGGATTCCTCCCTTGCTCCTAACTAACTCTATGGCTGTTTTATACCTCTGAATCAGTTCCTCACTCCTGACTCGACCAACATCATTTCCTCCCACGCTAATGCAAATAATGGGATTGTTCCCATTACCAGCCATAATATCATTCATGTTGTTTATAATATCACCAATGCCAGCTCCGGGATAGCAAACCCTTAACCTGTTCCCCCTATCTCTAGCACAAAACGTTCTATCCAAATACCTTATCTGGGAATCTCCCACAACTAATGTTTGCTTAGGTACTTCCTTTACTTTCTGAGGGGCCTGCGCTTCCTTTCTCTTCGTTGCTTTCCCTTTTGCGTGATCCACAGTCTCTCCACAGCACTCGTCCTCCAAAACGTCAAATGAATTTGAAGTTGCTATGGCGTTTGAAGGCGGTTTTATCAAAGTCTTCTTAAGGCCCCTGTCTTTCGCAACTCTCCAAGACGAGGTCCCTTTACTGCTGGTCTCCTCCTTCGTTACTTCTCGTTGTTTTTTAAGCTGACGCACCTCCTCCCGCAGAGAGTCCAACTCTGTCCTCAGGGCTCCCACTAGAGTCACCAGGTCCTTCACTACAACTTCCATATTGCTATGATAATATAACAACACTCAGGAGCTCCGGTTAACACAACCTCTCACTGTGACTTCACCTGACCGACTGACTTCACCTGACTGACTGTTGTACTCTTCAAGTCACTTGTGCTGTCCCGTCTCGAGTACTGCTCAGTACTCACTTCCCCCTTCAGAGCAGGAGAGATTGCTGAAATAGAGGGAATACAGAGAACATATACGGCACGCATAGACGAGATAAAACACCTAAATTATTGGGATCGTCTCAAAGCTCTCCAAATGTACTCTCTAGAAAGGAGACGAGAGAGATACCAAATAATATACACATGGAAAATACTGGAGGGTCAGGTCCCAAATCTACACAGTAAAATAACAACGTACTGGAGTGAACGATATGGAAGAAAATGCAAGATTGAACCAGTGAAGAGCAGAGGTGCCATAGGCACAATCAGAGAGCACTGTATAAACATCAGGGGTCCGCGGTTGTTCAACGTCCTCCCAGCGAGCATAAGAAATATTGCCGGAACAACCGTGGACATCTTCAAGAGAAAACTGGACGGTTTTCTAAGAGAAGTTCCGGATCAGCCGGGCTGTGGTGGGTACGTGGCCCTGCGGGCCGCTCCAAGCAACAGCCTGGTGGACCAAACTCTCACAAGTCGAGCCTGGCCTCGGGCCGGGCTTGGGGAGTAGAAGAACTCCCAGAACCCCATCAACCAGGTATCAACCAGGTACCTCGTAACGTGGTGGAGGTGAGGCCCCTCGATTGTTTCAAGCGCGGGTTGGACATGTATATGTGTGGGATTGGGTGGTTATAAATAGGTCCTGCCTCGTATGGGCCAATAGGCCCTGCCTCTATGGGCCAATAGGCCCTGCCTCGTATGGGCCAATAGGCCTTGCCTCGTATGGGCCAATAGGCCTTGCCTCGTATGGGCCAATAGGCCCTGCCTCGTATGGGCCAATAGGCCCTGCCTCGTATGGGCCAATAGGCCCTGCCTCGTATGGGCCAATAGGCCCTGCCTCGTATGGGCCAATAGGTCCTGCCTCGTATGGGCCAATAGGTCCTGCCTCGTATGGGCCAATAGGTCCTGCCTCGTATGGGCCAATAGGTCCTGCCTCGTATGGGCCAATAGGTCCTGCCTCGTATGGGCCAATAGGTCCTGCCTCGTATGGGCCAATAGGTCCTGCCTCGTATGGGCCAATAGGTCCTGCCTCGTATGGGCCAATAGGCCCTGCCTCGTATGGGCCAATAGGTCCTGCCTCGTATGGGCCAATAGGCCCTGCCTCGTATGGGCCAATAGGCCCTGCCTCGTATGGGCCAATAGGTCCTGCCTCGTATGGGCCAATAGGTCCTGCCTCGTATGGGCCAATAGGTCCTGCCTCGTATGGGCCAATAGGTCCTCTGCAGTTACTTTTGTTATGTTGATTGGTTGTGTGTAGCAGGTTGTGTGGGGAGGTGGGCGACAGAGGCGTGAGGGCGCCTCAAGACAGGAGTAACGGTGAAGGTAACTGTACGGTGGTGGTGGTAGTTCTTGCCGTGACTCACCCGCCTACACTCATCAACTGTCTCAGTCACTGGAGGTGACAGTCAGCCAGCCAGTCAGTCAGGCGGCAGGTGCACTCGGAGTCATGACTGGCGGAGTGAAGATGCTCCAGCAGGAAGGTGAGACATAACTGAGGGAGTAGTGAGGGGCTGGGGGTAGGACCAGCGGGGTGGATGACCGCCACTGGAGGTGTGGACGGCTTCCTCCCTACACGTGTTAACTTATTGCTAAAACTGTTTTAGTTACCACGAAGCCTCTTAACACTCTCTCACCTGCTAAGTAACATCAGCCAATTTAAGAAAATACTTTATCCAAGTTTCTTAAAGACTGTTTTGTTTTGTTTAAGCTAAACAAATAAATATTGTGCAAGTATTCTTGTTCAACATTTCTCTTGTTGGAGTAGTGTCGTGGGCTTGTCTCATGTGATACCTGGGGGCACCGGGTTGAGGATGGCATGTAATAGGGCAAATCGGACACTTGGATTTATTAATCGCAGCGTTAGTAACAAGACACCTGGTGTGGTTCTCAAGCTATATCTTGCTCTAGTTAGGCCCCATTTAGATTATGCAGTTCAGTTTTGGTCGCCATATTATAGAATGGATATAAATTCACTTGAACGTGTCCAGCGTAGGATGACTAAGTTAATTCCCCAAATTAGAAATCTTTCATATGAAGAAAGATTAACAAAGCTTAAGTTGCATTCACTGGAAAGGCGAAGAGTTAGGGGTGACATGATAGAGGTTTACAAGTGGATGAATGGACATAACCGGGGGGATATTAATAGGGTATTAAAAGTATCAACACAGGACAGAACACGAAACAATGGGTATAAATTGGATAAGTTTAGATTTAGGAAAGACTTGGGTAAATACTGGTTCAGTGACAGGGTTGTTGATTTGTGGAACCAATTGCCGCGTAACATTGTGGAGGTGGGGTCCCTCGATTGTTTCAAGCACGGGTTGGACAAGTATATGAGTGGGATTGGGTGGTTATAGAATAGGAGCTGCCTCGTATGGGCCAATAGGCCTTCTGCAGTTACCTTTGTTCTTATGTTCTTATGTTCTTAAACAAACTTTCGTGGGCAGGCGATGAGTCACAATAACATGGCTAAAGTAAGTTGACCAGACCACACACTAGAAGGTGAAGGGACGACGACGTTTCGGTCCGTCCTGGACCATTCTCAAGTCGATTGTGAATGGTCCAGGACGGACCGAAACGTCGTCGTCCCTTCACCTTCTAGTGTGTGGTCTGATCAACAAACTTTCATGGTCTAGAAAACTTGTTAAAGGTACAACTTTTGGTATAGTTCTTTTATTGTGCACCCCATACCCATCCATAGTAGGTTAGGATAAGGGCACAATAGTTCAACCGTGTCTTGACGTTGGGAAACCTTAGGAGGACTGGCTGTATAATTACCCACATGCTGGGTAATTATACAACTAATTACCTAGCAATAAAATAGGTACCTGGGTGTTAGTCAGCTGTCACGAGCTGCTTCCTGGGGGTGGAGGCCTGGTCGAGGACCGGGCCGCGGGGACACTAAAAAGCCCCGAAATCGTCTCAAGATAACCTCAAGAAGATGCTCATTCGTCATAGCATCAGTTCTATACTATGATTGCCCAGTTCCTTGTGTGAAACTCTGCAGGAATCACAGCAAACTGAAGATATCTGCCTAATGTTTCTCATATATCATTTTAAATGGAATATTTACACATTTCTTGAACATTTGCTATAATGATCTAGGCTGTAATACTCTGTGATTCAAAGTGTGTTATATTGTTCCAAACATTCATGTCTGGGAGAGATATTACCCTTTGATTTGAATGAATTAAACACTTGAATGAAATAGTATAAAATAATGATTTGTTTTGGTCTGACACGAGTTCTTTTGGGCAGCTCAAACGTGGAGCATTGTCAGGTAGTGGTTGACACGCCCAGGTAGTGGTTGACACGACCAGGTAGTGGTTGACACGCCCAGGTAGTGGTTGACACTACCAGGTAGTGGTTGACACGACCAGGTAGTGGTTGACACGACCAGGTAGTGGTTGACACTACCAGGTAGTGGTTGACAGGACCAGGTAGTGGTTGACACGACCAGGTAGTGGTTGACACGACCAGGTAGTGGTTGACACGACCAGGTAGTGGTTGACACGACCAGGTAGTGGTTGACAGGACCAGGTAGTGGTTGACACGACCAGGTAGTGGTTGACACGACCAGGTAGTGGTTGACAGGACCAGGTAGTGGTTGACACGACCAGGTAGTGGTTGACACGCCCAGGTAGTGGTTGACACGCCCAGGTAGTGGTTGACACTACCAGGTAGTGGTTGACACGACCAGGTAGTGGTTGACACGCCCAGGTAGTGGTTGACAGGACCAGGTAGTGGTTGACACGCCCAGGTAGTGGTTGACACGCCCAGGTAGTGGTTGACACGACCAGGTAGTGGTTGACACGACCAGGTAGTGGTTGACACGACCAGGTAGTGGTTGACACGACCAGGTAGTGGTTGACACTACCAGGTAGTGGTTGACACGACCAGGTAGTGGTTGACACTACCAGGTAGTGGTTGACACTACCAGGTAGTGGTTGACACGACCAGGTAGTGGTTGACACTACCAGGTAGTGGTTGACACGACCAGGTAGTGGTTGACACGACCAGGTAGTGGTTGACACGACCAGGTAGTGGTTGACACGACCAGGTTGGGCAACAGTTACCTGTGACTAGAGATGACTAATAATCTCCGTCTCGTGTCTCCTGAGATGTAAACTCATCGCTCAAGAACTCAGTCATAATCTCGCTACATTAATGACTGTCGAGTCATTAGAGCCTTGACACGTGCCGGTCTGAGGCACCTGGAGCTTTGAGATCAATTGATCCTCTCCAGTGTTGTGGAAGATATCTTGGTAATGCAAGCGAAGGTTACCAGTACAGGCTGTTGAGCACATCCCTCTCTTATCACTATGTTGAGCACATCCCTCTCTTATCACTAACCATCGTGCCTGGTGGTGGGGTTTTATCATTAGACGGCTCATGACGCAGACCATGTAACCACTGTGTGACGGTGCCCTCCACCGGCGCCAGTGTGACGGTGCCCTCCACCGGCGCCAGTGTGACGGTGCCCTCCACCGGCGCCAGTGTGACGGTGCCCTCCACCGGCGCCAGTGTGACGGTGCCCTCCACCGGCGCCAGTGTGACGGTGCCCTCCACCGGCGCCAGTGTGACGGTGCCCTCCACCGGCGCCAGTGTGACGGTGCCCTCCACCGGCGCCAGTGTGACGGTGCCCTCCACCGGCGCCAGTGTGACGGTGCCCTCCACCGGCGCCAGTGTGACGGTGCCCTCCACCGGCGCCAGTGTGACGGTGCCCTCCACCGGCGCCAGTGTGACGGTGCCCTCCACCGGCGCCAGTGTGACGGTGCCCTCCACCGGCGCCAGTGTGACGGTGCCCTCCACCGGCGCCAGTGTGACGGTGCCCTCCACCGGCGCCAATGTGACGGTGCCCTCCACCGGCGCCAGTGTGACGGTGGAGGTGGTGGGGTGTAGCAGGAGGCTCCGAGGGCGTGATGGTAAGCGTGGTGGCTCACAGTGAATATTAACGAGGCCCACTGTCCGCCACACAGGGGGGGGGGGGATAGATATACCCATTAAATTAAACCATCATTGCAAGCAAGTTGCCCGAGACCGAGAAGGGCATCAGTGTACTGGTCCCCGGGCACCGCCGGGGGACATTACCATGTGTAGTCAAGGGATTTTTCAAAATAAAATATGAAGTAGTTCGCATATTTGATTAAAATATGCGAACTACGGTCTCCATGTGTCTGTGTGTTGAGTGTGAGGTGGTTAAGGGGGGTGGTGTAGGCTTGCAGGGTTGGAGTGCGTGCGTCACCGTGCGCCTGGTAGCCTCATTGCAGTAAATATGAGGTGTGGACCCTAACATCATAAACACTTGTAACACCCTCTAATACCCGGTGTCAAGAATGTTAAGTCTTACCTGGATGACTTTGCTCCAACGTCTAGTACCATCCTCGTGTGTGTGTACACCACTGGCAGTGAGAGCAGTGTTGTTTGGCCAGCAAGCATTACAGTTATATATAAGGTTTCTACTTTACTAATAGTATCTACAGTCATACATTAGACTGCGTGCCACGGTTTCTAACACTTTACCTGGAGATGGTTTCGAGAGTTATCCTACTCGGCGAGCGGGCCCCCAGGCCGGGCTCGGGGAGTAGAACTCTTGAAACTCTCTCCAGGTAAGCTCCAGGGGCCACATTAACGAAGCAGTTACGCAAGTACTTACGAACATATACATCATTCCTCAATATTTGTCGCCTTTTGTTACATTTATTAAACAGTTTAGAACGATAAAAACTTGACAATCACCTGTTGTTATAAACAGCCTCTCGGCTAACTGTGTAATTGTAAACAAAGCCGCCAAAGATTGAAAAACAGATGTACAGGTTGGTAAGTGTTTGCGTAACTGCTTCGTGAATGTGGCCGGTGGAGGCGTAGGGAGGACACCAGATAGTGAGACGGGCGGGTGGTGGTGCGTGTGAGAGGGCTGTAACTTGTGCTCCCGCTACTGGTTCCTTGTCATGTTCTCCAGCAGCGTGAACAACAGTGAACATGTGTGGCCGCCGCAGCAGTGCCAGCCTTGTGCCCCGGTGCCCACCCAACCCTTCACTTGAGCCCAATGATTGATGAAGATTAAGCCACCCAAAAGGTGGCACGGGCATGAATAGCCCGTAAGTGGTGGCCCTTTGGAGCCATTACCAGTATCATTAGGCACCCTGCGGAGAGGTCGTGACCTCTGTTGTGCCCAAGACCCCTTAGCCGCATTAATATTATGCCGTCATGGTGACGTCACACATGTTCCTTACCTGGCCACGATTTCGGGGCTTGGTGGCCAGGCCTCCGACCAGGCCTCCGACCAGGCCTCCGACCAGGCCTCCTGATTGCCGAACTGGTCAACCAAGCTGTTGGACGCGGCTGCTCGCAGCCTGACGTATGAATCACAGCCTGGTTGATCAGGTATCCTGTAGAGGTGTTTATCCAGTTCTCTCTTGAACACTGTGAGGGGTCGGCCAGTTATGTCCCTTATGTGTAGTGGAAGCGTGTTGAACAGTCTCGGGCCTCTGATGTTGATAGTTCTCTCTTGAACACTGTGAGGGGTCGGCCAGTTATGCCCCTTATGGGTAGTGGAAGCGTGTTGAACAGTCTCGGGCCTCTGATGTTGATAGAGTTCTCTTTCAGAGTACCTGTTGCACCTCTGGTTTTCAACGGGGGGATATTCTGCACATCCTGCCATGCCTTCTGGTCTCATGTGATGTTATTTCTGTGTGCAGGTTTGGCCTGTCATTGTGCAGCAGTACTCCACTCTAGAGAGCACAAGCGTCTTGAAGAGTATTATCATCGGTATAGCATCTCTAGTGTGAAAGGTTCTTGTTATCCAACCTGTCATTTTTCTTGCAGTTGTGACGGCTACTTTATTATGTTCTTGAAAGGTAAGGTCTTCCGACATGAGTACACCCAGATCCTTTGCATTCCCTTTTCGTTCTATGTTATGATTTGACTAAATTTTGTACGTGGTTTCCGTTTTTATATTTTCATTTCTTCCACCCAGCGCCATGGTGGGCGCTAGGTGTGAGGAAGGTGGGCGGTGGGTGTAGGGAAGGTGGGCGGTGGGTGTAGGGAAGGTGGGCGGTGAGTGTAGGGCAGGTGGGCGGTGGGTGTAGGGAAGGTGGGCGGTGGGTGGGGGAAGGAAGGTGGGCGGTGGGTGGGCGGTGGGTGTAGGGAAGGTGGGCGGTGGGTGTAGGGAAGGTGGGCGGTGGGTGGGGGAAGGAAGGTGGGCGGTGGGTGTAGGGAAGGTGGGCGGTGGGTGGGGGAAGGAAGGTGGCGGTGGGTGTAGGGAAGGTGGGCGGTGGGTGTAGGGAAGGTGGGCGGTGGGTGGGGGAAGGAAGGTGGGCGGTGGGTGTAGGGAAGGTGGGCGGTGGGTGTAGGGAAGGTGGGCGGTGGGTGGGGGAAGGAAGGTGGGTGGTGGGTGGGGGAAGGAAGGTGGGCGGTGGGTGTAGGGAAGGTGGGCGGTGGGTGTAGGGAAGGTGGGCGGTGGGTGTAGGGAAGGTGGGCGGTGGGTGGGGGAAGGAAGGTGGGCAGGGAGTGGGTGGAGACTTAGTGATGAACATGCCTGCATTACTAACTTGGCGTCGGCCGGAAGTGTTGTGGAAGGTGGTGGTGCAGACTCTCACGTGAGGTTGACATTTTAGGCCCACGGTGTTGTCCTATTATTACTGGTCAGGTTACGTGTGCCTGTGAACCTGCCTACCTCCTGGGCTTCCGGGGTCGGGGCCTGGTCTCCTGGATGGTCTATCAATCTGTTAGTCGCCTCGGCGCGCATTTCAACGTTGATCAGTTAGCGTTAAGAGGTAATAGCCAATTCTCCGCTGAACTAAGACGTGTTAGTAATGAACAAATCCACAAGGGCCGTGACGAGGATTCGAACCTGCGTCCGGGAGCATCCCAGACGCAGGTTCGAATCCTCGTCACGGCCCTTGTGAATTTGTTCATTTGATGCATCATGTTAGTGTGGTCTCTGTGTGTAACGTGTTAGTAATGCCCCATGTATGTACCAACCCCGTGTACTTAGAGGTACGGTGTTGAAAAACCATTGGGACCGTCATTTTTACAATGAATAGGTTATGCAAATCTGATCTGATCAGATCCTCAGATCACACAATAGTCGAAGTTCAGACAAACAGGAGCAATGGACCTGCTCTGCCAGTCTCAAATCCAAGCAGATGAGAATTCAAAAAATAGTTTTAATAATTGCGTGAGCACTCGGTGTAATATAGAGACAGCTGGGTACAGGGGAGATACCAGCAGCACTTAAATCTCCAGATATAGCTCCTCTGCACAAGGGGGGTAGTAAAGCTTTGGCAACAAATTATGGACCAGTTGCACTAACATCACACACGCAGATTTTAAAGCGATTCGGAATCAAAATTTCAGTTTTATGGAAAATAATGACGTACACAACCCAGGACAACATGGATTTAGAGCGGGAAGAGCCTGTGTCACAGTTACTCAACCACTTAAGATTCGCTTCATGGAACAAAAAGTTCCAAGTAGCACGGGCTATGGTGAGCCCGTAGTTTAACCACTAGATACCAACCACCAAATAGGTACCTGGGAGTTAAAGTCAGCTGCTACAGGTTGCTTCCTGGAGATGTGTAACAAAAAGGAGGCCTGGTCGAGGACCGGGCCGCGGGGACGCGAAGTCTCGAAATCATCTGAAGATAGCCTCAAGATAACCACTATGACAAAATCACAGAAGCCTTACAAGAAAAGAATAATGCAGATGTATGCACAGACTTTGCAAAGGTATTCGACAAACGTGACCATGGAGTGATAGCACACAATGAGGTCAATGGGAATAACTGATAAAGTAGGGCGCTGGATACTCAATTTCCTGTCGAACAGAACACAAAGAGTAACAGTCAATGAAATAAAATTGAGTCCAAGCGCAGGTAAAAGCTCTGTACCTCTGGGGTACAGCTTTGCACCACTGATTTTCCTTATTCTCATATCAGATATAGACTCAAGTACATGTCACAGTTTTATATCATCCTTTGCGGATGAGACAAAAATCAGCTTGAAAATTATCTCTCCTGAAGACATTGAAAACCTACAAGCAGATATTAACAAAGTTTTCGACTGGGCAACAGAAAATAACATGATGTTTAAAAGTGATAAATTCCAGGTACTCAGGTACGGTAAAAATGAGGACCTTAAACATGATACAGGGTACAAAACACAATCAAATGTGTCCATAGTAGGAAAGCAACGTGAAAAGGATTTGGGGAAAATAATGTCTGACGACCTAACGTTTAGGGAGCATAACCAAGCAAATATTGCGTCAGCCAGAGAAATTATTGAATGGCTTACGAGAACTTTACAAATCAGGGTACAATGTTTACAACCATCACAATGGTTGTACTATTAAAGTCACTTGTGTTGTCCCGTCTTGAGTACTGCTCAGTATTCACTTCTCCCTTCAGAGCAGGAGAGATTGCTGAAATAGAGGGAATACAGAGAACACATACGGCATACATAGACGCGATAAAGCACCTAAATTATTGGGATCGTCTCAAATCTCTCCAAATGTACTCACTAGAAAGGAGACGAGAGAGATGTCAAAATATTATACACATGGAAGATACTGGAGGGGCCAAGTACCAAATCTACACAGTAAAATAACAACGTACTGGAGTGAACGATATGGAAGAAAATGTAGAATAGACCCAGTGAAGAGCAGAGGTGCCATAGGCACAATCAGAGAACACT
Organism: Procambarus clarkii; assembly: GCF_040958095.1. Taxonomy (NCBI): domain Eukaryota; kingdom Metazoa; phylum Arthropoda; class Malacostraca; order Decapoda; family Cambaridae; genus Procambarus; species Procambarus clarkii. Next base: position 1,334,420 of record NC_091240.1, read on the forward strand.
GTATAAACATCAGAGGTTCACAGCAAGCATTAGAAATATTGCCAGAACATAGGTAGACTTCAAGAAAACATTAGATACATTCTTGCGAGAAGTACCGGACCAACTAGGCTGTAGTGGATATATAGGCCTACGGGCAGCTGCAGGCAACACTCTGTTGGACCAAGTTATTACAAGTCAAGCCTGGCCTCAGGCCAGGTTTAGGGAGTAGAACAACTCTAGAGACCCTCTCCAGGTAAACTCCAGGCAAGCATCAACAAAAATATTTCATGAACATAATAATAAATGATTTTAATATTAATCAAGAATATTATTATTAAATCATATATATCAAAAGTATAAATGTTGGTCAAATTAAATTCTATGAAAAATTGTAAATACGCGAATTAGATTAATAAGAGTGTGAAAGTTTTGAGTGAAGATATGGGAGTTAAGACTGGTGTTTCCTGGTGGGGTCCCCACACGGCCGTCTGGGGCACCGGGGGTCAATTTCTGCTCTCCCCCACAACCCCCGTGTTGTGGCGGGAACTTTGGCTATTACGGCCAACTATCTTGGCGGTGGTCTGCAGCGTCTGGTGGTGTGGGCGGTGTTGGTGGGTGGGTGTGGGGGCGGTGTTGGTGGGTGTGTGGGGGGCGGTGTTGGTGAGTGTGTGGGGGGCGGTGTTGGTGGGTGGGTGGGTGTGTGGGAGGCGGTGTTGGTGGGTGGGGGGCGGTGTTGGTGGGTGGGTGGGTGGGTGTGTGGGGGGCGGTGTTGGTGGGTGGGTGGGTGGGTGTGTGGGGGGCGGTGTTGGTGGGTGGGTGGGTGTGTGGGGGGCGGTGTTGGTGGGTGTGGGCGGCCACAAGCAAGTTATTCTGTACTCAGGTTCCATTGTTTCTTTAATGTTAGGTCATTTATTTTAAGTTACTTCTTGTGTTAAGTGTTGTATTGTCCCCGTCAACGTGTCCCCCCCCTGCCTGTCACCCCCTGACTGTAGTGTCCCTCATCTCCCTCCCGTCACCCGTCCAGGTGTGCACCCCCGTCTCCCCCGAGCCCCCAGCCTGACAGGTGGTGACCAGTCACTTGAGACAGAGATGCACTTGAGTGTGGTATAACAGGTATATGTGATCCTGTGTCTGGTGAGAGGCTCTGTGACTACTGTAGAGGGAAGACCCGTCAGCTGCTGGGGGGTGATGGATGGCCAGCTGCTGGGTGGCGGTGGGTCGATACTCAGCCTGGTGGGGGGGGGGGGGGGTCTACTGGTAGCTCCCCCCCATCCCCAGCCGTGCACCTCCCCCCCCCCCTACCCCCCGCCGTGCTCCTCCATTGTTCACGTGCTGTCTTCAGCACCGTGGTGCCCTCGTACACGCCCGTGTCCACCACTGTGTATGCCGTGACTATGGTGTAGTGCGTGCTTGGCCGGCAAGAGGTGACGGTGACATGTGCTCCCCAACCATTCACATATTAGTAAAGTTTTCGACTGGGCAACAGAAAATAACGTGATGTTTAACGGTGATAAATTCCAGGTACTCAGGTACGGTAAAAATGAGGAGCTGAAACATAATACAGGGTATAAAACACGATCGAATCTGCCTATTGTAGGAAAACAGCATGTCAAGGATTTGGGAATAATGATGTCAACCGGTGTAATGACTGGTCAACCAGGCTGTTGGACGCGGCTGCTCGCAGCCTGACGTACGAATCACTTTTTTTTTATTATGAATACATGCAGTACATCTGCATTAGTGCAGCTACCCTAGACTATATGAAGTGGAGTACAGTGTGTCAAAAAAGCTAACTAGGTGATGCTATAAAATCCCCATCACACAGGATGGTTAGTCATACAGAGGCATGTGATAAGCGGTCTGCACTGGCAGACTCCGGAAGCATTTTGAGGATATCATCAACACAAGATTGAATAAGGTAGCAGTGGTAATAAAAGTCCCCATCTCGCAGGATGGTTAGTCATACAGAGCCATATGTTTAGTAGCCGGCACTGGCAAATTTTGGGTATACTGTGAGGATATCTTCAAGAATACGAGTGAATAAAGGAATTGCAAAGCTCCAGGTGCCTCATGCCAACTGGTCTGAAAGGTCTAATAACTGGACATTCAGTGATGTAGTGCGGAAGATCGTGCCGCAGTTCCTGCTCACAGAGTTTGCACCTGGAGTGTTCAGGATTGGGAGATCCGTCACCTGCCTGGTTGGTCAGGTAGGTATCCTTTGGAGGTGCTTATCCAGTTCTCTCCTGAACATTGTGAGGGGTCGGCCAGTTCTGCACATAAAGGCATAACTGGTCCGCCTCTCACACTGTCCAAGAGAGAACTCGACAAACACCTCCAAAGAGTCAACCAGACTGTCTTAACAGGAGGAGACGTGTAATGAGTTTCAGAAGTTCTACTCCCCGATAACTTTCTGAGGTTGCTGAGAATAAGTTCCTGAGCCTACTGGGCTCTTATCTACCCGTGCTAAAGTCTTCCGCCTAGTCTCCCCTCACTACTAAGCTTGGGGAGACTTTAAATAAATTACTTTAGATCCTCTGGAGCTATCTGGCGTCTTCCAGTGACGCGAGGTTTAATTCCTGTAGCCTTTCCTTGTAACTCCTACCTCTCAGCTCTGGGAGTTGAGTAATTCCTGTACAATATCCCAGAGAAAGGTACAGTAGTGTACTTGAAGGCTGAGCGCCAGAAGGATATACACTACACATTGTGCCGCGGTAGGAAACGTAGATGTTTATCTCTCAGAATGTTTGGTAATATGTTTATTGTTTGTGATGTGTGTCTATGTATGTATTAACACGATGTACTGAACGGGGTGAGAATAGCTTGAGCTACCTCATCCCTTTGTGTGTATTTTACCTCAATAAACTTATTTCAATTGTGCCGCGTGTGGCCGCCACAAGTTGACATCCAAGATCGGTGCCGTAACTTTGCTCATTTAAGTTTATGATGACATCTTTCCCTAACTGCATTACGTGAGCGAGACGTGTTGCAAGTGTGCTGGAGCTTGTACACGAGCCGCAGCTCTCCGGGAACTGCTCGCCGAGGACGACCAGGGATAACACTAATAACATATCCACACATTAAAACATTGATTGTAACCAAGATATACATGTGCTTCAGCCTACAGTTTAGACCTATTGTCTTATGTATGACCCTCTGTCCTGCGTGACAGTGAATTATCCTCACTTTAATAAGACTCAAAATCCTCAGATTAGGCAAAATTGTAATTAATTTTGTCAATAAAGATGTTAATAATAATAACTAATCACGTGTCACCAGCCGATATGGCCACAGTTTGACATCCGTACTGACGGCTCAGTCGACAGCGCTAGGGATTCCTAGGCCTAGGGTCCGGGGGATCGATACCCGGCGATGGCCGAAACAAATGGGCGGTTTCCTTCACTCAGATGCCCCTCTTCACCTAGCAGTAACTAGGTACCTGGGAGTTAGACAACTGCTACGGGCTGCTTCCTGAGGGGGTGTGTGGAGTAAAAAAAATCAGTTGATTGATTGACAGTTGAGAGGCGGACCGAAAGAGCCAAAGCTCAACCCCGCGCAAGTACAACTAGGTGAGTACACCTCTTCCCTACACCACCACCCACACATCACTGCTCCCCCCCCCCCCCACACGGGGTGTAAAAAAGGGTATTAGGGTGTGGGTGGGGCGCCGTTTTAGCCACAGTAAACCGCTACACACGTCTGAAAATATTACTCAATTTCCTGCGCGTGGCAAGTGATGTGGCGGGCATCCCCCCCCCCTCCCCAAGATGTGGCGGCCATCCCCCCCCCCCCCAAGATGTGGCGGCCATCCCCCCCCCCCCCCCAAGATGTGGCGGCCATCCCCCCCCCCCCTCCTTCCCGTGATGTGGGGGGGTCATCTCCCCCCTCCTCCTCCTCCCCGCCCACCACAACCATATCTCAACATCTCCCAAGTCAAGGACAAAGTAAAACAAAACAAAACAACATTAATATCATGCAGCCCGTGCACTATAAAGTGTTTTATTTTGATTTATTATTTGTAAGGGTCAATGTATTGGTGTGGGCGGGACGCGAGCCCCTCACAGCCCTGAGTGACGGGGGCGGGACGCGAGCCCCTCACAGCCCTGAGTGACGGGGCAGCTAAGAAGCCCAGCCCAATTTTCCTGAGGCCGTAAGACTAAAATACTGAGGGGTAAAAAGACATATTTTACCCAACATGGCTTCATGGTTTTTACCAAGTCGCTGACTTTATCTGCATATGATTCAGGCTCTTAAACTGTGAGCTGTGCAGCTCTCCTTGTTTACTGTGTCATAGTGAGCCCCGAGCCAGCGAGGCCCTCCACAGACACGGGGTGATACCTGCTTGATCAACCAGGTATCAACCAGGTATGAACCCGTGTCTGTGGAGGGCCGCCCCAGTTCACCACCACCACCCCTGTACCGCGTCTACCCTGTGGTGCAGGGCCGCCCCAGTTCACCACCACCACCCCTGTACCGCGTCTACCCTGTGGTGCAGGGCCGCCCCAGTTCACCACCACCACCCCTGCACCGCGTCTACCCTGTGGTGCAGGGCCGCCCCAGTTCACCACCACCCCTGCACCGCGTCTACCCTGTGGTCCAGGGCCGCCATAGTCTTGGACATTATAAATGACTTGAGAAGGTGGAGCCAGTGCCAGAGTGGCCTTGTGATCGGTATACGAGGTGATCACGTTTTACTGGGAGCATTATTGCCAGCCTGGACGGGCCGATATTAGGCACTATCCCAATGTAATCACGGTGCAAAGTTGGGTGAGGCTGGCGGCGAGCGTCTGGCCGCCAGCCTCAAACACATACATTTTTATTTTTTTATTTAGTGAGAAACTGTGTGTGTGTGTGTGTGTGTGTGTGTGTGTGTGTGTGTGTGTGTGTGTGTGTGTGTGTGTGTGTGTGTGTGTGTGTGTGTGAGAGAGAGAGAGAGTGAACTCGCCTATTGTACCTGCAGGATCGGGTTCTAGCTCTTGGACCTAGAATATATGGGGAAAAGGCCAACATAGAACCTATCTATAAAAATGATAGTTGTGAGGGACATCTCAATGACCTCTCAATGACAGAGCCGTGTCATTAACTAAGCGTGGTAGTCAAAACACTAGAAAAAAATAGTTAAAGGAACGTAGTTTGAATGGCCCGGGTTCGATTCCCGGCGGAGGCGAAAACAAACATTTCTTGAAAAAAAGAAAAACAAAAAATAATACCTCTTCAAAAGTTCATTGCACAATTTGAGGCGAGACCAAGAGCAGCATTTAGCGGAGCGACAGACTTGGTCTACCTAACCTGCCAACTGTAAAGTCTCTTCCCGAGTGAAGGACATTATAGATTCGTGTCACAATAACGTGGCTAAAGTATGTTGACCAGACCACACACTAGAAGGTGAAGGGACGACGACGTTTCGGTCCGTCCTGGACCATTCTCAAGTCCATTGTCAACTTGAGAATGACAAATCTCTGACAAGTCGATTGTCGACTTGAGAATGGTCCAGGACGGACCGAAACGTCGTCGTCCCTTCACCTTCTAGTGTGTGGTCTGGTCAACAGATTCGTGTTAGAATTAAATGCCACGGTTCATTTGACCAAGGTGTTGTACGCTGAAGTAATTACTTCACCAAGACCAAAGAAGCAACTTTGAGTAGGGATGTGGAGGGGAGAGAGAGAGACGACCCCAATACCTTTCACAAACCCCTAACTCAAAGCCAGTATTAATGCCATACGAGTACAGGCTTCCCCCGCCTGCAGACGCCGTCGTGCTTGATAATGAGGCACGTGTCGAGGGGAGTACGGCCTTGCAACACCTGTGGCAAGGGGCCATGGCCTGTAGAGATCAACTCCGCGCTCTACACAACACTGACAAATATTACCATTACTTAGGCCAGGACAAGTGTCCTTATCGGCCAGGGCCGACGGCTGGTGGGGAGGGCCTTCCACTGCTGCTGTTACCTGGTTGATACCTGCTTGATGGGGTTCTGGGAGTTCTACTCCCCAAGCCCGGCCCGAGGCCAGGCTTGACTTGTGAGAGTTTGGTCCACCAGGCTGTTGCTTGGAGCGGCCCGCAGGCCCACATACCCACCACAGCTCGGTTGGTCTGGAACGTCTTTTAGAAAACATAGTTTCCTCTTGAAGATGTCCACGGTTGTTCCGACAACATTTCTGATGCTCGCTGGGAGGACGTCGAACAACCGCGGACCTCTGATGTTCATAGTGTTCTCTGATTGTGCCTATGGCACCTCTGCTCTTCACTGGTTCTATTCTGCATTTTCTTCCATATCGTTCACTCCAGTACGTTGTTATTTTACTGTGCAGATTAGGGACCTGGCCTTCCAGTATTTTCCATGTGTATATTATTTGGTATCTCTCTCGTCTCCTTTCTGGTGAGTACATTTGGAGAGCTTTGAGACGATCCCAATAATTTAGGTGCTTTATAGCGTCTATGTATGCCGTATATGTTCTCTGTATTCCCTCTATTTCAGCAATCTCTCCTGCTCTGAAGGGGGAAGTGAGTACTGAGCAGTACTCAAGACGGGACAACACAAGTGACTTCAAGAGTACAACCATTGTGATGGGATCCCTGGATTTGAAGGTTCTTGTAATCCATCCTATAATTTTTCTGGCTGACGCAATATTTGCTTGGTTATGCTCCCTGAACGTTAGGTCGTCAGACATTATTATTCCCAAATCCTTTACATGCTGTTTTCCTACTATGGGTACATTTGATTGTGTTTTGTACTCTGTATTATGTTTAAGGTCCTCATTTTTACCGTACCTGAGTACCTAGAATTTATCACTGTTAAACATCATGTTATATTCTGCTGTCATGTCGAAAACTTCATTAATATCTGTAGTTTTTCAATATCTTCAGCAGAGGTAATTTTCATGCTGATTTTTGCGTCATCTGCAAAGGATGATACGAAGCTGTGACTTGTGTTTTTGTCTATATCTGATATGAAAATAAGGAAAAGCAGTGGTGCAAGGACTGTACCCTGAGGTACCGAGCTTTTGACTGCGCTCGGACTCGATTTTATATGGTTGACTGTTTTTCTCGTGTTGTGTTCGACAGGAAATTGAGTATCCACCGTCCTACTTTACCAATTATTCCCATTGACCTCATTTTGTGTGCTATCACTCTATTGTCACATTTATCGTATGTCTTAGCTAAGTTCGTGTACACTACATCTGCATTTTGGTTTTCTTTTAATGCTTCTGTGATTTTGTCGTAGTGGTCAAGTAGCTGTGAGAGACATGATCTTCCCGCTCTAAATCCATGGATATACGTACAGAGCGGATAACGACAAACTTCAGGAAGACTTGTGGACTCAGGAGCAGAGGAAGACATCAGAGGAAGACCACCTAAACGGAACACGGGCACCAAACACGAATGAGAGGATAATGCTTCCTCTGCCTGCCTCTCTTGTCCAGGTATAGCAGAAGCTTTTGGGCAAGAACTCCTCACCTTATGGGACTGGCTTAGGCCCACCCAGCGTGGCAAATGTCCCCACAATTACCTGCGAGGGTTGCATGTATCGACGGCAGATCACTGAGGGACATCTTTGTCGATTGATTGATTAATGAAGATTAAGCCAGCCAAAAGGTGGAACGGGCATGAATAGCCCATAAGTGGTGGCCCTTTTGAGCCATTACGTTACTAGTATCAAGAGATGATACTGGAGATCTGTGGAGGTGCGGCTGCACCCTGCGTGACAGATGTCTCCCGTCCATCTTTGTCATGTTGTTTTAGATTCAGCTACTTGGAACAAAAGTTCCAAGTAGCACGGGCTATGGTGAGCCCGTAGTGGACTTACCTGGCACAGGAACGGGGCTGTAACTCTCTATCTTTGTCAGTGTCAAGTGTCCTTAATACTGCCACCCGTCGAGGAGGAGGAGGCGGGGGGGGGGCGGTGTTGGAAACCAACACATCATACATTTTTATAAGCAACAATAAACCATGTTATACGGTGCAGTTGTGTGTTGCAGGCGAGGAGTCACAATAACGTGGCTGAAGTATGTTGACCAGACCACACACTAGAAGTTGAAGGGACGACCACGTCTCGGTCCGTCCTGGACCATTCTCAAGTCGATTGTCAAGTTTTGTTGTTATACTGTGCAGGGGTTGTGGTGGCGCTAATTGATTAGTGTGTGCGCTGTGCATGCTGATCTTGTATCATGTTGCGCTTGGATTTGACGCATTTTTCAAAGTTTTTGTGTAGTGGTATTTTTTTTTTAAATACAGAAGTATTTCAGTCAATACGGTATTTCCATGGCGTAGTGACTGTGAGCGTGATGAGGAAGTTGTGACCGAAGATGTGACTTGGGGCTCCCACCTGCCAGTGTGAGGTGGGGTTGTCACCCCGTCCTCCCGTGGTGTGTGTTACCCTCTCAGGTGTGGGTGTGTGTGGTGTACATGTGTGGGTGAGAGGCGGCCCACACCCCACTCGCCCACCCCCACCCGTCTAATCCAGGGCTAATCCCCTCTGCAGGTAAGGTAAAGGCGGCCGCTGCCCTCCCACAAGTACATTAAACCGGAGGTGTGTGGTGGCCTCTCCTGCAGCCACACTTCCTGCCTCCAGCCTCAAATGTCGCGCACCAGATTCTCTTCCACACACCGTGTCAGCACGGCGGACAGCCCGCCGCCTGCTTCCATACCTCTCACTGTATTTCCCACTTCTAAACTTCCCTTCACTTTTGCCTCTCCTACCTCTTTACTCCCCCCCCCCCTAAAAAAAAATAGGATTCTCTCACCCCCTTCCCCCCCACTCCTGCCCCCTCCCCCCCCCTCCCTGCCCAGCCCGCACGCCGTCACGTCCTCCTTGGCAGTTGAGAGTAGACGTGTCTCCACTCGTAACGTCATCTGCAGGTGACTCATTGTTGTGAGAGAAAACAGTCAGGATTGAGGTTGAGAGAAGAGTGAGGCAGGTGGGCGTGAGTAGTGAGAACTGGAGCGGTGCGAGGGAGGGAGGGGGGTTAATGTGCCCCTCTTGGTAAAGGTAATCACTAGATCCCGCTCTTGTAACGTTGCTCTTACTCAATATTATAGAGTTATTAAATGATCTTGTTTATTAGTGTACACTTTAAGTATTATGAGTTGTCTTGCTGGCTATCTTGTGGTGATTCAGGAGATAAGATCTCCTTATCCTCCTAGAAAGGAGACGAGAGAGATACCAAATAATATACACGTGGAAAATACTGGAAGGCCAGGTCCCAAATCTGCACAGTAAAATAACAACATACTGGAGTGAACGATATGGAAGAAAATGTAGAATAGAACCAGTGAAGAGCAGAGGTGCCATAGACACAATCAGAGAACACTGTATGAACATCAGAGGTTCGCGGTTGTTCAACGTCCTCCCAGCGAGCATCAGAAATATTGCTGGAACAACCGTGGACATCTTCAAGGGGAAACTAGATTGTTTCCTTCAAGGAGTGCCGGACCAACCGGGCTGTGATGGGTATGTGGGCCTGCGGGCCGCTCCAAGCAACAGCCTGGTGGACCCAACTCTCACAAGTCAAGCCTGGCCTCGGGCCGGGCTTGGGGAGTAGAAGAACTCCCAGAACCCCATCAACCAGGTATATGTGGGCCTGCGGGCCGCTCCAAGCAACAGCCTGGTGGACCAAACTCTCACAAGTCAAGCCTGGCCTCGGGCCGGGCTTGGGGAGTAGAAGAACTCCCAGAACCCCATCAACCAGGCATCAACCAGATAACGTCCTTGTGGCATGGTCTGTGCCAGGCCTCCTGGTTGGTGGTCTGGTCAACCAGGCTGTTGGATGGGGCTGCCTGGTGTATGAATCACAGCCCAGTTGATCAGGTATCGTTCTCTCTCTCAGCTTACTATTGCACCTCTGCTCTTCAACGTGGTCTTGTGTAGTGTTATTTCCGCATGCAAATTTAGAACCAGTCCCTCTAATAACTTCCAAGTGTAAATTACTATGTATCTCTCCCGCCTGCGCTGTAGACAATACAGATTTTAACATTATAATAGGTGGCAATAATGTATATGGCTGTGGACGCTCTGCAGGTACGCTAATGATAGGGGTGAGGGAGGGAGTTGAGTGGTTGAGGAGGACTGAAGGATGTTTGGAGTACTTAAGCGGTAATGGTGAAGACTGGTATATGAGGCCGTGCTGGCCCCCCGCCAACACCCACCACCAGAGTCAATATTGTTAGTGAGGGACCCTCCAGTAAAAGATGTCGCTCCTTCAGGTTTGGGGTTGGCGGCCCTGGCCGAGTGGCACTTGAAATAATAGCTAACGGCTTTGTGAAGGCCTTGGCGTGTGCAGGTTTGGAACAAGTCCCTCTAATGCTTTCTAAATGTGACTTAATATGTAAGTTTCTTGCCTGCCTGTAAAAGAGTACAGTTCTATAGATATAATAATAATTATTGATATGTTTTATTGATTGAATTCTAGAAGTAAAGAAGTCTGCATGTTTCTCGGGTAATTATTCTTGCAGTTGTGACGGCTACTTTATTGTGTTCCTTAAAGGTAAGCTCTTCCGACACGAGTACTCCCAAATCTTTTCAGAACATAAGAACAAAGGTAACTGCAGGAGGCCTATTGGCCCATACGAGGCAGCTCCTATTTATAACCACCCAATCCTACTCGTGTTTTTATATGTTTTTTTCTTTCCCTGGTGTGATTTTACTGCCGTATTATATGTGGTTTCCGTTGTGATATTCTCGTGTTTACTGTACCGCCAGATGATAGTCTAGCCAATAATAAACCGCCAATAATCTAGACTGTTTTCTAAAAAGCGTGCCCGACCAACGTGGCTGTGGGGGGCCTGCGGGCCGCTCCAAGCAACAGCCTGGTGGACCAAACTCACAAGTCAAGTCTGGCCTCGGACCGGGCTTGGGAAGGAGAACAACTCACAGAATCCCATCAAGCAGGTATTAATTGTTCCTGGAAACCACTTCAAGGTAGCCCCTCGAACTAAGGACAGGTTGTGCATCTCTTGCTACCCAAGTCAGTACCAACCATCCGTTCCTTGAAGGCGAGGCCCAGGTAGTAGTAATGGTGAGGCTAAAACGTGAGGTGCGAGGAAGCCGAGAGTAATAATGAGACGTGAGTGTGTTGAACCTTCCAGTCCTCAACTTGGACAACTGTCCAGTTGCTCCGCCCCGTTGCTCCTCCGTTGCTCCTCCTTGGGGGAACCCTCACCACTACCTCCTTGGTCGCTGCCTCTCCTCTCAGCCGTCTCCTCTACTCTCACCCGTCTCCTCTACTCTCACCCCGTCTCCTCTACTCTCACCCCGTCTCCTCTACTCTCACCCCGTCTCCTCCACTCTCACCCCGTCTCCTCCACTCTCACCCCGTCTCCTCTACTCTCACCCCGTCTCCTCTCCTCTCACCCGTCTCCTCTACTCTCACTCGTCTCCTCTACTCTCACCCCGTCTCCTCTACTCTCACTTGCTCCTTTACTTGTACCACCCGCCCCATTTGTCTCTGATATATTCTAATATTTGTATAAATAATATTGCATGAAGTTAATAACATTTAGGTGTAGCGACGGTGACATTCTGGATGGTAAAGAGCCCGGTGAGCCTGGCACCGCTGACAGGGCCAGGTGAGGCTGGCACCGCTGACAGGGCCAGGTGAGGCTGGCACCGCTGACAGAGCCCGGTGAGGCTGGGACCGCTGACAGGGCCAGGTGAGGCTGGCACCGCTGACAGGGCCAGGTGAGGCTGGCACCGCTGACAGAGCCTGGTGAGGCTGGCACCGCTGACAGAGCCAGGTGAGGCTGGCACCGCTGACAGAGCCTGGTGAGGCTGGCACCGCTGACAGAGCCAGGTGAGGCTGGCACCGCTGACAGAGCCTGGTGAGGCTGGCACCGCTGACAGAGCCAGGTGAGGCTGGCACCGCTGACAGAGCCAGGTGAGGCTGGCACCGCTGACAGAGCCAGGTGAGGCTGGCACCGCTGACAGAGCCCGGTGAGGCTGGCACCGCTGACAGAGCCAGGTGAGGCTGGCACCGCTGACAGAGCCAGGTGAGGCTGGCACCGCTGACAGAGCCAGGTGAGGCTGGCACCGCTGACAGAGCCCGGTGAGGCTGGCACCGCTGACAGTGCCCGGTGAGGCTGGCACCGCTGACAGAGCCAGATGAGGCTGGCACCGCTGACAGAGCCCGGTGAGGCTGGCACCGCTGACAGTGCCCGGTGAGGCTGGCACCGCTGACAGAGCCCGGTGAGGCTGGCACCGCTGACAGAGCCCGGTGAGGCTGGCACCGCTGACAGAGCCCGGTGAGGCTGGCACCGCTGACAGAGCCCGGTGAGGCTGGCACCGCTGACAGAGCCCGGTGAGGCTGGCACCGCTGACAGAGCCCGGTGAGGCTGGCACCGCTGACAGAGCCCGGTGAGGCTGGCACCGCTGACAGAGCCCGGTGAGGCTGGCACCGCTGACAGAGCCCGGTGAGGCTGGCACCGCTGACAGAGCCCGGTGAGGCTGGCACCGCTGACAGAGCCCGGTGAGGCTGGCACCGCTGACAGAGCCCGGTGAGGCTGGCACCGCTGACAGAGCCCGGTGAGGCTGGCACCGCTGACAGAGCCCGGTGAGGCTGGCACCGCTGACAGAGCCCGGTGAGGCTGGCACCGCTGACAGAGCCCGGTGAGGCTGGCACCGCTGACAGAGCCCGGTGAGGCTGGCACCGCTGACAGAGCCCGGTGAGGCTGGCACCGCTGACAGAGCCCGGTGAGGCTGGCACCGCTGACAGAGCCCGGTGAGGCTGGCACCGCTGACAGAGCCCGGTGAGGCTGGCACCGCTGACAGAGCCCGGTGAGGCTGGCACCGCTGACAGAGCCCGGTGAGGCTGGCACCGCTGACAGAGCCCGGTGAGGCTGGCACCGCTGACAGAGCCCGGTGAGGCTGGCACCGCTGACAGAGCCCGGTGAGGCTGGCACCGCTGACAGAGCCCGGTGAGGCTGGCACCGCTGACAGAGCCCGGTGAGGCTGGCACCGCTGACAGAGCCCGGTGAGGCTGGCACCGCTGACAGAGCCCGGTGAGGCTGGCACCGCTGACAGAGCCCGGTGAGGCTGGCACCGCTGACAGAGCCCGGTGAGGCTGGCACCGCTGACAGAGCCCGGTGAGGCTGGCACCGCTGACAGAGCCCGGTGAGGCTGGCACCGCTGACAGAGCCCGGTGAGGCTGGCACCGCTGACAGAGCCCGGTGAGGCTGGCACCGCTGACAGAGCCCGGTGAGGCTGGCACCGCTGACAGAGCCCGGTGAGGCTGGCACCGCTGACAGTGCCCGGTGAGGCTGGCACCGCTGACAGTGCCCGGTGAGGCTGGCACCGCTGACAGTGCCCGGTGAGGCTGGCACCGCTGACAGAGCCTGGTTGGTGTGAGTGGTCGTGTGTTGGTGAACCCGTGCAGCCTATTATGGTAGTGTACCGGTAAGGGTAGTCTGGCCTGGCGCATATAAAGGAATGAGATAAAAGTTAAGCTTTTGGAGCTCTGAGGACTTGTCAACATATATATGTTAGTCAGACTGGGGGAGCAGACCACCGCTCGTCAGAGACCGGGCCGCGGGGACGTTGATCCTGGGAACCAAGGTAAGGTAAGCGTACAGTGTTGACAATTATTTTTGATAATGAAGCTCTGGACCAGGATAGAGTTCAGTCTATCCAGGTATCTATCCAGGTATCAGGTATCTGTCTATCCATCAACCAGGTATTAGTCTAGAGTAATAGTTCCCTGTGTATGTGCTCTAGGTGGTGTTTTCCACACCAGAACTCTATGCCTTGGAACAGAACTCTATGGAACTTGTCAAGTTCCTCCCCCCCCCCTCCTCATGATTTTGTGTGACCTAACCTGGGGTCTGCACCTTGGTTTACACAGTGAGACAAAGAATGTATACCTTACACACACAAATCACAATAGCGTGATGCATCAAATGAACAAATCAGGATCATTTGATGGATCCTTTGGTAAATCCGTTGGATCCGGATTCCGGTGGTTAATCAAGATGATTTCCCGGTTGCAGTTCTTATACCATGTCGTAGCTCAGTCGCTTAAGGCAGCGTCTGGGATGCTCTCGGACGTAGGTTCGAATCCTCGTCACGGCCCTTGTGGATTTGTTCAATTTATATTTTGATTATATGGGGGGGGGGGGATGTTCTCGACACACCAGTTACCTTGAGGTGATTCCGGGGCTCAACGACCCCCGCGGCCCGGTCGTCGCCCAGGCCTCCTCGTTGCTGGACTGGTCAACCAGGCTGTTGGACGCGGCTGCTCGCAGCCTGACGTACCGAGTCACAGCCTGGTTGATCAAGTATCCTTTGAAGATGTTTGTCAAGTTCTCTTTATCTCAACAGCACAAAAACAAAGTTTCGTACTTAATACCCCCTCCCCCTCTCCCCCCCCCTCTCTAAGGTCTACAAACTGCCTTTCACACCATAAATTACCTGTCATTTTTGCGCCATTAGTAATTAACCCATCTTGGGAGCCCACCATTCAGGCGGTAAAAAATCAGAGAAAAAATGCCTTGGGGTTTTTATTTTGATATCGTTTATTTTTATCGCGCTATTATGCCGGAGCATCGCCCAGGTAATTTGAAATTTAATTTTGGTTTATCATTAATTAGAGGAGGTAACGGGCCTGGCGCGGGAGCCTCGGCGGGGTTATAGTAATGACTGTGGTAACTGTCTCCAGGAGAGTTTTAACACGGCTGGTTGTTGGTGTGGTGTTAGGGTGGTTGTGGCTGTGTTGTGTTGTTAGGGTGGTGGTGGTTGTTGGTGTGTTGTTGAGGGTGGTGGTGGTTGTTGGTGTGTTGTTAAGGGTGGTTGTGGCTGTGTTGTGTTGTTAGGGTGGTGGTGGTTGTTGGTGTGTTGTTGAGGGCGGTGGTTGTGGCTGTGTTGTGTTGTTAGGGTGGTGGTGGTTGTTGGTGTGTTGTTGAGGGCGGTGGTTGTTGGTGTGTTAGGGTGGTGGTGGGTGTGTTGTTGAGGGCGGTGATGGGTGTGTTGTTAGGGTGGTGATGGGTGTGTTGTTAGGGTGGTGATGGGTGTGTTGTTAGGGTGGTGATGGGTGTGTTGTTAGGGTGGTGATGGGTGTGTTGTTAGGGTGGTGATGGGTGTGTTGTTAGGGTGGTGATGGGTGTGTTGTTGAGGGCGGTGATGGGTGTGTTGTGTTGTTAGGGTGGTGATGGGTGTGTTGTTAGGGTGGTGATGGGTGTGTTGTTAGGGTGGTGATGGGTGTGTTGTTAGGGTGGTGATGGGTGTGTTGTTAGGGTGGTGATGGGTGTGTTGTTGAGGGCGGTGATGGGTGTGTTGTGTTGTTAGGGTGGTGATGGGTGTGTTGTTGAGGGCGGTGATGGGTGTTGGTGTGGTGTTAGGGCGGTGATGGGTGTGTTGTTGAGGGCGGTGATGGGTGTGTTGTGTTGTTAGGGTGGTGATGGGTGTGTTGTTGAGGGCGGTGATGGGTGTTGGTGTGTTGTTAGGGTGGTGATGGGTGTGTTGTTGAGGGCGGTGATGGGTGTTGGTGTGTTGTTAGGGTGGTGATGGGTGTGTTGTTGAGGGCGGTGATGGGTGTGTTGTGTTGTTAGGGTGGTGATGGGTGTGTTGTTGAGGGCGGTGATGGGTGTTGGTGTGGTGTTAGGGTGGTGATGGGTGTGTTGTTGAGGGCGGTGATGGGTGTGTGTGTGTTGTTAAGGGTGGTGATGGGTGTGTTGTTGAGGGTGGTGATGGGTGTTGGTGTGTTGTTGAGGGCGGTGATGGTTGTTGGTGTGTTGTTAGGGCGGTGATGGGTGTGTGTGTGTTGTTAAGGGTGGTGATGGGTGTTGGTGTGTTGTTAGGGTGGTGATGGGTGTTGGTGTGTTGTTAGGGTGGTGATGGGTGTTGGTGTGTTGTTAGGGTGGTGATGGGTGTTGGTGTGTTGTTAGGGTGGTGATGGGTGTGTTGTTAGGGCGGTGATGGGTGTGTGTGTGTTGTTGAGGGCGGTGATGGGTGTGTGTGTGTTGTTAGGGTGGTGATGGGTGTGTTGTTGAGGGCGGTGATGGGTGTGTGTGTGTTGTTGAGGGCGGTGATGGGTGTGTGTGTGTTGTTAGGGTGGTGATGGGTGTGTTGTTGAGGGCGGTGATGGGTGTGTGTGTGTTGTTAGGGTGGTGATGGGTGTGTTGTTGAGGGTGGTGATGGGTGTGTTGTTAGGGTGGTGATGGGTGTGTTGTTGAGGGTGGTGATGGGTGTGTGTGTGTGTTGTTGAGGGCGGTGATGGTTGTGTGTGTGTTGTTAGGGTGGTGATGGGTGTGTTGTTAGGGCGGTGATGGGGGTATGTGTGTGTTGTTGAGGGCGGTGATGGGTGTGTGTGTGTTGTTAGGGTGGTGATGGGTGTGTTGTTGAGGGTGGTGATGGGTGTGTGTGTGTGTTGTTGACGGGGTGATGGGTGTGTGTGTGTTGTTAGGGTGGTGATGGGTGTGTTGTTGAGGGCGGTGATGGCTGTTGGTGTGTTGTTAGGGCGGTGATGGGTGTGTTGTTGAGGGCGGTGATGGGTGTTGGTGTGTTGTTGAGGGCGGTGATGGGTGTTGGTGTGTTGTTAGGGCGGTGATGGGTGTTGGTGTGTTGTTAGGGCGGTGATGGGTGTTGGTGTGTTGTTAGGGTGGTGATGGGTGTGTGTGTGTGTTGTTGAGGGTGGTGATGGGTGTTGGTGTGTTGTTGAGGGCGGTGATGGGTGTTGGTGTGTTGTTAGGGTGGTGATGGGTGTGTGTGTGTGTGTTATAAAGGGATATATATATATATATATATATAATAGACTCCTCACCATGAAAGGTTGGAACCTTAGACTGCCAGGAGCAAGAAAACCAGTGACAAGCGTACCCTGACCACCACACTATTCAGTAGTAGCTGGTAGCCCAGTTCTCTCCAAACTGCGAGCCGAGACCGTTCTCCCATGTAAGTGAATTGATTTGATGAAAACAGTTTCTGGTGTGTGGCCACCGAGTGCTATTGGGTCATTGGGGGAAACAGCCTCGGCTACCAGTGACGTGAATAGTGTGGTTGTCTGGTGGTCAGGGTACGGGACTACTCACTGGTTTCCTTCCTCCAGGCAGTCTATGGTTCAAACCTATCATGGTGAGGAGTCTCTGATATATTCTGCTTGTGTGTGTTTATGCTAGTTATATTATATATATATGCACAATAAACTACCACTCACAGCTGGAGTATGGGGTGCACAATAAACTACCACTCACAGCTGGAGTATGGGGTGCACAATAAACTACCACTCACAGCTGGAGTATGGGGTGCACAATAAACTACCACTCACAGCTGGAGTATGGGGTGCACAATAAACTACCACTCACAGCTGGAGTATGGGGTGCACAATAAACTACCACTCACAGCTGGAGTATGGGGTGCACAATAAACTACCACTCACAGCTGGAGTATGGGGTGCACAATAAACTACCACTCACAGCTGGAGTATGGGGTGCACAATAAACTACCACTCACAGCAGGAGTATGGGGTGCACAATAAACTACCACTCACAGCTGGAGTATGGGGTGCACAATAAACTACCACTCACAGCTGGAGTATGGGGTGCACAATAAACTACCACTCACAGCTGGAGTATGGGGTGCACAATAAACTACCACTCACAGCTGGAGTATGGGGTGCACAATAAACTACCACTCACAGCAGGAGTATGGGGTGCACAATAAACTACCACTCACAGCTGGAGTATGGGGTGCACAATACACTACCACTCACAGCTGGAGTATGGGGTGCACAATACACTACCACTCACAGCAGGAGTATGGGGTGCACAATAAACTACCACTCACAGCTGGAGTATGGGGTGCACAATAAACTACCACTCATAGCTGGAGTATGGGGTGCACAATAAACTACCACTCACAGCAGGAGTATGGGGTGCACAATACACTACCACTCACAGCTGGAGTATGGGGTGCACAATACACTACCACTCACAGCTGGAGTATGGGGTGCACAATAAACTACCACTCACAGCAGGAGTATGGGGTGCACAATACACTACCACTCACAGCTGGAGTATGGGGTGCACAATAAACTACCACTCACAGCTGGAGTATGGGGTGCACAATAAACTACCACTCACAGCTGGAGTATGGGGTGCACAATAAACTACCACTCAGAGCAGGAGTATGGGGTGCACAATACACTACCACTCACAGCTGGAGTATGGGGTGCACAATAAACTACCACTCACAGCTGGAGTATGGGGTGCACAATACACTACCACTCACAGCTGGAGTATGGGGTACACAATAAACTACCACTCACAGCTGGAGTATGGGGTGCACAATACACTACCACTCACAGCTGGAGTATGGGGTGCACAATAAACTACCACTCACAGCTGGAGTATGGGGTGCACAATACACTACCACTCACAGCTGGAGTATGGGGTGCACAATAAACTACCACTCACAGCTGGAGTATGGGGTGCACAATAAACTACCACTCACAGCTGGAGTATGGGGTGCACAATAAACTACCACTCACAGCTGGAGTATGGGGTGCACAATAAACTACCACTCACAGCTGGAGTATGGGGTGCACAATAAACTACCACTCACAGCTGGAGTATGGGGTGCACAATAAACTACCACTCACAGCTGGAGTATGGGGTGCACAATAAACTACCACTCACAGCTGGAGTATGGGGTGCACAATAAACTACCACTCACAGCTGGAGTATGGGGTGCACAATAAACTACCGCTCACAGCTGGAGTATGGGGTGCACAATAAACTACCACTCACAGCTGGAGTATGGGGTGCACAATAAACTACCACTCACAGCTGGAGTATGGGGTGCACAATAAACTACCGCTCACAGCAGGAGTATGGGGTGCACAATAAACTACCACTCACAGCTGGAGTATGGGGTGCACAATACACTACCACTCACAGCTGGAGTATGGGGTGCACAATAAACTACCGCTCACAGCAGGAGTATGGGGTGCACAATACACTACCACTCACAGCTGGAGTATGGGGTGCACAATACACTACCACTCACAGCTGGAGTATGGGGTGCACAATACACTACCACTCACAGCTGGAGTATGGGGTGCACAATACACTACCACTCACAGCTGGAGTATGGGGTGCACAATAAACTACCACTCACAGCTGGAGTATGGGGTGCACAATACACTACCACTCACAGCTGGAGTATGGGGTGCACAATAAACTACCACTCACAGCTGGAGTATGGGGTGCACAATACACTACCACTCACAGCTGGAGTATGGGGTGCACAATACACTACCACTCACAGCTGGAGTATGGGGTGCACAATAAACTACCACTCACAGCAGGAGTATGGGGTGTACAATAAAGTAGTCGCCTCTTGTGGCAACAATACAGAACCATTAAGTGGTAATTATGCCTTTACTAACTTTTGTGTCTTCTAGTGAGGCGTGGCTTAGTTGTGTGTGTTCACCTAGTTGTGCTTGCGGGGGTTGAGCTCTGCTCTTTCGCCCCGCCTCTCAACTGTCAATCAATTGTTACTAAGTACTATTTTTTCCCCCACACACCCACCCCCAGGAAGCAGCCCGTGACAGCTGACTAACTCCCAGGTACCTATTTACTGCTAGGTATCAGGGGCATCAGGGTGAAAGAAACTCTGCCCATTGTTTCTCGCCGGCGCCGGGAATCGTACCCGGGACCACAGGATAATGCGTCCAGCGTGCTGTCCAGTCAGCCACCGGCCCCTGTTTTGTGTTTGCTAGTAGCTGAGAGTAAGTTAGAAGGAGTAACTTGGCTAGTAACAAGGAGCCGGTCGGCCAAGCGGACAGCACACTGGACTTGTGATCCTGTTGTCCCGGATTCGATCCCGGCCGCCGGCGATAAACAATGGGCAGAGTTTTTTTCACCCTATGCCCCTGTTACCTAGCAGTAAAATAGGTACCTGGGTGTCAGCTGTCACGGGCTGCTTCCTGGGGGTGGAGGCCTGGTCGAGGACCGAGGACACTAAAAAGCCCCGAAATCATCTCAAGATAACCTAACCTCACGATAACACGTTACTGTTACTAGTAAGGGAGAGGTGTGGTAGTGAGAGAAGGCTGGTGGCGTACCTCAGGACTCCGGCTACTACACTGCCTCTCACATTACACCGCACCAACTCTCACCGTCCGTTCCCACAACTTTAGAAGTATTCGCCCTATTTGCATTTTACCGTGAAATAAATTCTGGAGTAGATCTAGAGACTAAAACTCAAGTTGGTTGAAAATTTGTTAATGGTTTAGAAGTTTGGGCCAAGCAATACGGGTAGTGAGTGGGTGGAATGTTTTCTGTGGCAGTAATTTCCTGCT
>NC_091240.1:1359680-1432180 GCF_040958095.1 Procambarus clarkii
CACACAGGAGGCGCTGCCTACCTGTCACACACACACAGGAGGCGCTGCCTACCTGTCACACACACACAGGAGGCGCTGCCTACCTGTCACACACACACAGGAGGCGCTGCCTACCTGTCACACACACACAGGAGGCGCTGCCTACCTGTCACACACACAGGAGGCGCTGCCTACCTGTCACACACACACTGGAGGCGCTGCCTACCTGTCACACACACACAGGAGGCGCTGCCTACCTGTCACACACACACAGGAGGCGCTGCCTACCTGTCACACACACACAGGAGGCGCTGCCTACCTGTCACACACACAGGAGGCGCTGCCTACCTGTCACACACACAGGAGGCGCTGCCTACCTGTCACACACACACACACACACACACACACACACACACACACACACACACACACACACACACACACACACACACACACACACACACACACACAGAGACAGACAGGAGGCGCTGCCTACCTGTCACACACACACACACACACACACACACACACACACACACACACACACACACACACACACACACACACACACACACACACACACAGGAGGCGCTGCCTACCTGTCACACACACACTGGTGCTTGGTAAGTCGCGTCTGCAAGGTAACAGGAGCGGTGTACAAGGTCGCCTCTAGCAGGGTGGCCACGCGTGGCACACCGGGTGCCAGCAAGTTACCTGGCACCACAGGCACCGGCCCCTCTGGTCACACGGTACACCTCGAATCGAATCACCAGCTATGGCATGCTTGGAGCAACGTCTCTAATGAGGGAACGATATGGCAGGAAATGCAGAATAGTCGGTGAAGAGTAGAGGCGTCATAGTCACAGAGAAGAAAAACTGGACACTTTCCCGCAATAAGAACTAAACAACCAGGTTATAGTGGATATGTGGGACTGCGGGCCACTTTAGGCAACAGCCTGTTGGACTAAGTTCTCACAAATCTGGCCTGGCCAAGGGGGTCGAAACAACTGGCAGAACCTTGTCCAGGCACAATAGATGGTGTTGGTGAGTAAGGTGTAGTGTGTGTTTGTGTGCGCGTGGAAGGTCATTGTTGTTGTTGTTAAAGATTCGCTACCTGGAACAAAGTTCCAAGTAGCACGGGCTATGGTGAGCCCGTATTGGTGGAAGGTCATGTAGCAGTTTGGGTGAGGAATGCTGCGAGCATCCAGGGTGTGGGAGGTGGGGGCAAGAACGGCATCATGTACAACGAGGGCCAACCATACCAAATGGTTGATAAGTGAACACGCTTGAACAGTACAACAACAGACTATATAGCGCTATCGAGCCTCAAAAAACTGTTTTATTTATAACCAGAGAGAGAAACGTACTGTGAACACTTGGTAAATATTAGTACTTTGTTTTATAAAGCTGTAAATTCCGGGCATAAATGCTTAGAGGAAGACTGGACGAGATGACGCCGGTGATGTTTACATGGAGATGAAGCAGATGTGAGGAGGAGGAGGAGGAGGCTGAGATGTGCGTGCGGGTCTGCCTGCCCCTGGCCGTCCCTGAGTGAGGTCAAGGGTCAAGTCGTGAGCTGTGTATCTTTGGGCTCACCACCGCCCCCCCCCCCCCCTGCTACACCCACACTCTGAGAACACCAGTCACCACCCATGTATTGATGGTAACCACCATCAATACACCATACACAATACATGGTAACCACCATCAATACACCATACACAATACATGGTAACCACCATCAATACACCATACATGGTAACCACCATCAATACACCATACACAATACATGGTAACCACCATCAATACACCATATACAATACATGGTAACCACCATCAATACACCATACACAATACATGGTAACCACCATCAATACACCATACACAATACATGGTAACCACCATCAATACACCATATACAATACATGGTAACCACCATCAATACACCATACACAATACATGGTAACCACCATCAATACACCATATACAATACATGGTAACCACCATCAATACACAATACATGGTAACCACCATCAATACTCGGGTATAGTAAATGCAGCTCTTGCGTCTGGACTATTCCCCACATACTTCAAGAATGCCACACTAAGATTAATCCCCCAACCCAAACTGAAAATTACAGGTCAATTTCCCTCCTCGAAGTACCAGGCAAAATATTAGAAAAATAATCAATCGGAGACTTGTGAAATACACGTAAGAGCAAGAGAAGTATAACACCAGGCAACATTAATAGATTCCCTCGCCTCCCCCCATTTTGAACCCTCAAGATAACGTAAATTTTTAAGGGTTGACAGATGTTAATCTTCTTGTTTGAGAAGCTGTTCACTTGAGACAGTTAAGCAAGTCCCAGCTGTGTCTGGGTACAAGTGACAGGGTGAACAACCCAGCGGGTTTTCTTCCTATTGGGAAGTGTTGTACATGCTGCTATGGCGGTGTGTCCACTCACAGGATGAGTGACGCTGCCCAATAAACTCGCCCCTCGGGTCAGAATTTACAAATTTACCAAGCAACATGGGTCTAGAAACCGCAGAGGCATGTACCAAGAGGAAGTATGGGCCAATAGGCCCTCTGCAGTTCCTTCCATTCTTATGCTCTCATATCTAACTAATACCCATTGTTTCGTGTTCTGTCTTGTATTTGTCACAAGTTTGTTCACCTCATTCAAAACTGTTGCACCATATCACCTCACCCAAATGCGAGTATAAGTATGACGGATTAGCTGACTCTGTTTAGTGTTTACAGGTTACAGTTGGTTGTGTAAACTAAAGTCTTTGAAAATGTAACAAGTTATCACGAAACGCGTTCAAGCGTCGCGCCTGTGAGCGGTAGCACAAAAGTATTACAGAGGGCACAAAAGATCTTTATTAGACCTCATCTTAAACTATTACATAAACAATTTCATCTATCCTTCACACCTTATAGTTACATGTCAGCTAGTTACAGAGGATGTTATATTTCAAGAGCTATATATTCACAGTAAGTCGTCATATATTAATGGTAGGTCTTATCGCTAATACATAATTGTTTGATAAATGGATATATTACAGTCGTAGGGGAGCTGCTGTTTATTATTAGTCTTCACAATACTGACTTTCTTAATCTCATATGTCGTTTATCTACTGGAAGCGTAATATGGATACAGTGCAAGGATTTCAGGTATTTTATCCTTGGTAATAAGATAGGTTGCCATATCATACAGCGTGAGCTTAGATTTATCTCTAAATGGCTCAATTTTACTACAATCCAAGATATAGTGTTCGAGTGTGTCCCTGTCTTTGTCCACACACTTTACACTTTACTTCATCTAGATCCCTATACAAGCCCAACTGCCAGAGATACTTGTAGCCAAGTCTTATACGAGCTGTGACAACATCTGTTAGTCTACTGACTGTGTTACTTGCCCCATACACATGTTTTACTTCACACATTTCATTGTGATGAACAATGGACCTGCAAGTTCCAGTTTGCACTGTTCTACTTTCATCAAATCCATCCAGGAGTTCTCGTCTAATGACACTTTTAAGGGATATATTATATATATTTTATATATATTATAACTGCAACTGAAAACTCATTTGTAAGCCCCAGAGAACTCAGTATATAGGCAAGACGACAACGTCTCTTTCCAGGCCATTAACAATGCATAAACAACTAGGTTGTTTATGCATTGTTACGTTGCACATATGTTCATTAACTGCACATAACGTTGCATATATGATCAGTTGCATATATGCCTGGAGACCGTTCAGGCTTGTTCGCATACATATTATAAATATAGTATACGATATATGTTGGTAATATCACCTGGAACGATTTGAGTGATTGGCAACCGTGTCACTTTAATGTTGGGTGTGACCTTGATGATGGTGACCCCTCAGTGACCCCGTTGATGACCCCCACCGTGACCCCCACTCCCCTGACCTTTACCACCCTCGCCCACACCAGCCCGGGAACACCACCCTTTTGGTCTTTAATTCATGGAACTGAATCAAGCTCCTTTCCGTAATGGGAACCTGGTTGATACCTGGTTGATGGGGTTCTGGGCGTTCTTCTACTGCCCAAGCCCGGCCCGAGGCCAGACTTGACTTGTGTGAGTTTGGTCCACCAGGCTGTTGCTTGGAGCGGCCCGCAGGCCCACATATACCTGGTTGATGGGGTTCTGGGCGTTCTTCTACTCCCCAAGCCCGGCCCGAGGCCCGACTTGACTTGTGAGAGTTTGGTCCACCAGGCTGTTGCTTGGAGCGGCCCGCAGGCCCACATATACCTGGTTGATGGGGTTCTGGGCGTTCTTCTACTCCCCAAGCCCGGCCCGAGGCCAGACTTGACTTGTGAGAGTTTGGTCCACCAGGCTGTTGCTTGGAGCGGCCCGCAGGCCCACATATACCTGGTTGATGGGGTTCTGGGAGTTGTTCTACTCCCCATGCCCGGCCCGAGGCCAGGCTTGACTTGTGAGAGTTTGGTCCACCAGGCTGTTGCTTGGAGCGGCCCGCAGGCCCACATATACCTGGTTGATGGGGTTCTGGGAGTTGTTCTACTCCCCATGCCCGGCCCGAGGCCAGGCTTGACTTGTGAGAGTTTGGTCCACCAGGCTGTTGCTTGGAGCGGCCCGCAGGCCCACATATACCTGGTTGATGGGGTTCTGGGAGTTCTACTCCCCAAGCCCGGCCCGAGGCCAGGCTTGACTTGTGAGAGTTTGGTGTCGGGCCATGTGAGGCACAGTGGTAGTGTGTCCACTGGGATGGTGTTGGTGGCAGTGTCCCTGCTCTCCCCTGGCCTATCCCGCCACTCACTCACTCTCCTCGCTAACCCGACCATGGCACAAGTGCCCGCCAAATCTGATAATTGGTGGGAAGAAAATTAATATATATATATATATATATATATATATATATATATATATATATATATATATATATATATATATATATATATATATATATATATATAATATAATTTTTGTATTTAAATTTTTTAAATTTTGCCCCGAGGGGCGAGTTTATTGGGCAGCGCCACTCATCTTGAGTGAACATACCGCCATAGCAGCATGTACAACACTCCCCAATAGGAAGAAAACCCGCTGGGTTGTTCATCCTGTCACTTGTACCCAGACACAGCTGGGACTTGCTTAACTGTCTCAAGTGAACAGCTCCTCAAACAAGAAGATTAACATTTATCAACCCTTAAAAGCTTACGTTATCTTGCGGGTGCAAAATGGGGAAATCTTTTAAGAACAGCATCAATATTTGACAAATAGTGTTTTCCTAACTCAAACAATGTGGGGTTTATTATTCTACAGTTATTCCTAATGTCTCTCAGGTGTTCACATTCACGTAGATAGTGGTCAAGGCGGTGTCCGTCACTCTCACCACAGATTCTGCAACTTCGCTGATCAACTGTTGTTTCCATTCCAAATCTCCGTGGATATTTGTATCCAAGACGGATTCTCGCTATTACTGATTCTCTCCCTCGTCCTCCTCCTCTTCGGCCATAATGATTGGGATTGCCAGCTGCAACCATGTTGTACCATCGTACAGATTCACTGGTTTGTGCTTCTATCCTCCTTTCCTCAGTTACCTTGTCACGGTGATGTTGCCAGATAATACCTCTAATTTGTAGTAGAGTCTTGGGTATGAAGTATTCAATATGGTCTCCTTCAGCGCCTTCAGCAGCCAGCACATCTGCTCGTTCATTCCCACATATTCCAACATGGGAGGGGATTGTATGTGTGTGTGTAACATTAACAATTGTGTAACTAGCTTTACAAGATTGCCACTTGCTTGGCTTAAACGAACCATAATGGGTTCAGATCCTGAACCCATTATGTGCCTCTGTAACCCTCTCCACCACCTCCCACGGGATGGGTATGGGGTGCATAATAAAGGCCTAACTCTCCCGCCTGCACTCTTGAGACTACTGGTCTATAAATGTTGAGCGGTCGCAATCATTCCGAGGTGTTACTGAGTAGATTGTGAGGCCAAGCCTGGCCTCGGGCCGGGCTTGGGGAGTAGAAGAACTCCCAGAACCCCATCAACCAGGTATATGTGGGCCTGCGGGCCGCTCCGAGCAACAGCCTAGTGGACCAAACTCACAAGTCAAGCCTGGCCTCGGGTCGGGCTTGGGGAGAACAACAACTCCCAGAACCCCATCAACCAGGCGTGCAACAGCTGTCCACCCCAGGACGGCAGCTCTTGTTGGACTGGTGCTTGTTAGCCAACTTGTCATTGTCTTGCCCCCGTGACACCGACCTTATTGTCTTCCTTAAAAGAGTAACGTCTTCCTTCATCACTACTCCCAAATCTTTTTTTTTTTTTTTTTTTTTTTTTAGGTTTGCTAACACCTAAAGTTTACTTTGGTAAAATGTTTTCAGATGAATTATGAATACTGTATCTTCATTTATAATAAATATAATTTTATTTGGCATATGATCTTGACTCGGCGAAATGAGAATGACTTGATGCATGTGAGAACATCTTGGGAGAAGGACGGAGCCGGAACTCGCGTCCTGGGAACCCCAACCTTTAAAGGTGGTCATGTTTTGAGCCTTGCTTCTATGGTCATTCATAACAGCCTGTCGATTTGTTTGTTTGTTGTTGCTGATGAGTGTGTTAAGAGCACAACCCCAGACACGTGTGAGTGATCAGCTCGCCAAATAGTTGTTGATAATTATCTTATATCCGGCGATTATCTGTTGATAATTATCTTGTATCCGGCGATTATCTGTTGATAATTATCTTATATCCGAATTATCCGGCGACCAATTGTTTACTGGTGGGGTACGACGGCGTCCCCCGGTAGGTACCTTCACCTTCAAAGGATACCTTCAAAGCACCTTCAAGGGATACCTGATTAACCAGGCTGTGACTGTTACGTCAGGCTGCGAGCAGCCGCATCCAACAGTCTGGTTGGCCAGTCCAGCAACGAGGAGGCGTGGTCGACGAGCGGGCCGCGGGGACGCTAAGCCCCGAAAACACCTGAAGATAAGGTAAGGTAACAAGGTAGGTCTCCTGGGGCTAGACTGGGCCCTCCACAGCCAGGTCATCCAGGGTAACCTTGTCGGGCCAGAATCACGGCTGCTAACTTGTTCTTAGGAGAAGGCAAATGTCTCGTCTCTTAACACCCGGTTAGCTTAGACGCTGCGGCAGGGAAGGGAGGAGAGAGTCTTCTACCAACTTAATTCATCACCTTAAAAATTATAGTTTTGCAGCGCAGGATACTAGTGTCTTCACGAGTTTGCTCTGTACTGAGATGTAGATGAAGCCGTGGCTAGTGAGGGCTGGTGTGTGTGTGTGTGTGTGTGTGTGGCGGTGGCAGGTGTAAGGCTTCACACACCTGGCACGCCAGATGTGTGAAGGTAGCACACAACACTGGGGGTCTTACATGAAGTACAGTGTTGACAAGTGTAACTTCTTAAGGCTGGGAAAAAGGTGGCGGCGCTGGACCTCTACACAAGCACTTAGCCTGGTAGCACAAATGATCTGGGAATAATGATTTCTAAGACCTTGCAACCAAGACAAGAGCGAGCGTGTGCAGGCGCACAATATGGTCACTGTGCTTCTTGTTTACACATGTACAAGTAATGGCATTGTTGTTGTTATAGGTTCAGCTACACAGAACAAGTTTCAAGTAGCACGGGCTATGGTGAGCCCGTAGCGGACTTACCTGGCACTGGAGCAGTGCCCCTGAAGTAATGGGACTTGCAGTGTGTTATTATAGCTCTTGAGGAGGCTGTGAGGTGGAGTGTCGCTCACTCTCTCCTTAACCTTCACTCTTTGTTGGGCTTCATATTAGCAGAGGACAATTAGCAGTGCTGCCAGTGACACACTGAAGGTCCCGCCTCCAAGGCTTGGGAAATGGCTCTCTCATTACTTAAATACGGATGGTTGTGCTGGCGTGCGCGCGCTCACCTACTTGTGCTTCCAGCACTGCCCAGGATATGTACTCACCTAGTTGTGTTTGCAGGGGTTGAGCTCTGGCTCTTTGGTCCCGCCTCTCAACCGTCAATCAACAGGTGTACAGATTCCTGAGCCTATTGGGCTCTATCATATCTGCACTTGAAACTGTGTATAGAGTCAGCCTCCACCACATCACTTCCTAATGCATTCCATTTGTCAACCACTCTGACACTAAAAAAGTTCTTTCTAATATCTCTGTGGCTCATTTGGGCACTCAGTTTCCACCTGTGTCCCCTTGTGCGTGTTCCCCTTGTGTTAAATAGCCTGTCTTTATCTACCCTATCAATTCCCTTCATGTATGTATTTACGTATGTAGGTTAGCTTAGCATTTTAAAAGCACCGACTCACCTTCTGTGGTTGATTGTTCGATTGTTCAATAAACCCCTGAACTATATGTTTAACAGATCTCTCACCCTGTCCATGGAGGACAGAAGCAAAATGTATATATGCTGGTTAGCATTGTAAATGTGTGGCCACGTCTGTGGTAGAATAATAATAATAAACTGCCTAATGCATACCATCTATCAACTACTCTCACACTGACAAGGTGGTGTCTAATGTCTCTGTGGGGACACAGTTTCCACCTGTGTCCCCTTGTGCGTTGTTGTTCTTGTTAGAGATTAAGCTACTCGGAACAAGTTCCAAGTAGCACGGGCTATGGTGAGCCCGTAACTTACCTGGCACAGGAGTGGGGCAAGTAGCACGTAAGTAGGACTTACCTGGCATAGGAGCGGAGCCCTTGTGCGTGTACCACCCGTCTTAAATAACGTGGTGGTGGGGGGGGGGGGGTCTGGCGGCGCGGGTCCACTGTGTGGGGGGTGTGGGGGGGCTGTGGGCACTTGAGGGTGGGGGGGGAGGGGTTGGTGGCCGGAGGATGATAAAGGTTCCCTCCAGCACCCGCCATGTTATTGCTTGAGGCTCTGCTTCACTCAGCCGTGAATCATATTATTGAAAAAAGTTGAAAGTGACGCATTTTGCTGGGGAAAGAATGCCGCTTTTGTGGACCGGCTTTTGTCTCTCTTCCCGCTCTCTTGTTACGCTTTTATTTGATTGTTGGCCATTTATCTTCGTTTCTTGCGTGTAGCATGAGGAGCCTGGAGACCGGGCCGCGGGGAGGTTGATCCTGGGAATACCAGCAGGTCTTGGCGCAAGGTCAGACTTGCTGGTGCGCTAGCACACACGGTGTACGGTAGCGTGTAGCGTGACCAGTCTTGCTCAAGCACCTCCTGGCTCTAGTGAAAGTTGGTCATCCCTCCAGGTGACGCTCAGGAGAAATGTGTCCTCCCCCTCTTGCCCCCGACACGCCTTCTCTCCCTTTCTCTACACACCTTCTCTCCCCCTACACACCTCTCCCTACACGCCATCCCTCCCACCGGTGTCTGCTAACTAATCATTATACGCGAACAAGGGCACAAAAGGCCTGGCTGAGAGCTGGTAGAAGTGACTGACGCGGAATAACAAAGTTGTTGTTGACACAAGTGACGTGACAGACACCATGACATGACAGTGTTGGTGTCTTAGATATGGGAGGCAGGCGGTGTGACTGCGTCAGCTATGGCAGGTGTGGCTGCGTCAGCTATGGCAGGTGTGGCTGCGTCAGCTATGGCAGGTGTGGCTGCGTCAGCTATGGCAGGTGTGGCTGCGTCAGCTATGGCAGGTGTGGCACACAAGTATGAAGCATAGTTCGCTTTATAGACTTAACTATTGGCCTTCTTGAGGCAGAAGTTAATATTAGGTTAGAGAGAGCGTTTAGCGTGGGTGGTGAGAGCGCAGGACAGCTGCCGCTGCTGCTGGAGTTATTGCCAGCAGTGCTGCTGCAGCAGCCCTGAGGCCCAGCTCTTGTACCAGCCCAGGACGGTAACAGCAGCTCCGGCCTTGGAGGGCAATATGTAGCTTTAACAGCTGTTCCTGCAGGCTAGCCACGCTCTTAACCACAACCCGCTTCCTTTGGCCAGCTTTCATTTCAAGTGTGGTGCAAGAGATTGGTTGATCCGGTACGGTGTTAAGAATCTCCCTAAATTTGAACGGGCGAGTATTAAACATTGTCTCGTTTAATTATGTTTCCTGGACTGAGACGAGTTAGTGTTGTTGATGATAGTTAAGGTGGGCGAGAGGTAACTAGTAAGTTACTGATAAGTACTGGTAAGTTACCCCTGTGGCTCCAGCATGTCACTTCCTTCTGTGTAAACTGTAAGGTACTTCCTGGGATTATTTGTTACCGCCTTACACTTGCCACATTCTCGTGTAGATCACTTCCTCCGTTATGTGATAGCCAGATGGCTGATAATGTGGTGATATATATGGCTGCGAGGCAGTCTGGGTTTTATAGTACTAAAGTAATCATTTATATTACTCATTTCTGCTATTACTCCTCTATTTTCTCTGAACCTTGTTTTTTTTTCATTTATGAAGGCTTCCTGTTCCTTGTTAGCTGACAGCGGGTGTTGAAGGTCGTGTTAGTCCTTTTGCTTTCATCCTCCTCTTTACACTCTCTTTACAACGCCGGCTGTTTTATTCAGTAATTTATTTGAGGTTTTCTTCCCAAGTTCTCTTCACATTCCAAGGCGCCCGGTGAGTCTTTATACTTTCTCTCTTCCTTTGTGTAAATTCCAAGTCGAGTAGATTTCCGGGAATTTGCTCACCTGCATTGTGTGAGAAGATTGATCAGAGGAGAGCGCCGCACTCCACCTGCCCTTGAACCCTTTCACTGGTCGCTGGTGTGGCGCGAGTGTGGCGCCCGGGTCACGTCAAGACAGTGACTGGCCTCACTCGCCGTGGCGTAATATGCGCGCTCAGCAAGTGTAGTGTAGTAGGGAGGGTGTGGTGGGAGGTCCTCCACTCATTGTTCCCCCCGTCATAAGGCTGTGTGTACCCTCCTCCACCACCACCACCAGGCCGTGGCTGCCTTCCTGCAGCACCAGGACGTGGCTGCCTTCCTGCAGCACCAGGCCGTGGCTGCCTTCCTGCAGCACCAGGACGTGGCTGCCTTCCTGCAGCACCAGGCCGTGGCTGCCTTCCTGCAGCACCAGGACGTGGCTGCCTTCCTGCAGCACCAGGACGTGGCTGCCTTCCTGCAGCACCAGGCCGTGGCTGCCTTCCTGCAGCACCAGGACGTGGCTGCCTTCCTGCAGCACCAGGACGTGGCTGCCTTCCTGCAGCACCAGGACGTGGCTGCCTTCCTGCAGCACCAGGCCGTGGCTGCCTTCCTGCAGCACCAGGACGTGGCTGCCTTCCTGCAGCACCAGGCCGTGGCTGCCTTCCTGCAGCACCAGGACGTGGCTGCCTTCCTGCAGCACCAGGCCGTGGCTGCCTTCCTGCAGCAGCAGGCCGTGGCTGCCTTCCTGCAGCACCAGGACGTGGCTGCCTTCCTGCAGCACCAGGCCGTGGCTGCCTTCCTGCAGCACCAGGCCGTGGCTGCCTTCCTGCAGCAGCAGGCCGTGTCTGCCTTCCTGCAGCACCAGGACGTGGCTGCCTTCCTGCAGCACCAGGACGTGGCTGCCTTCCTGCAGCAGCAGGCCGTGTCTGCCTTCCTGCAGCACCAGGACGTGGCTGCCTTCCTGCAGCACCAGGCCGTGGCTGCCTTCCTGCAGCACCAGGACGTGGCTGCCTTCCTGCAGCACCAGGCCGTGGCTGCCTTCCTGCAGCACCAGGACGTGGCTGCCTTCCTGCAGCAGCAGGCCGTGTCTGCCTTCCTGCAGCACCAGGACGTGGCTGCCTTCCTGCAGCAGCAGGCCGTGTCTGCCTTCCTGCAGCACCAGGACGTGGCTGCCTTCCTGCAGCAGCAGGCCGTGGCTGCCTTCCTGCAGCACCAGGCCGTGGCTGCCTTCCTGCAGCACCAGGCCGTGGCTGCCTTCCTGCAGCTAGTCACGTGTGGGAGAAGGCAGCGTTCGTGGCTAATGATAAATGTTATGTTCTTGGAAGCAGTCACCACTACTACTCCTCCAGCTGGCTTATAAGCAGTCTTGCCCCACACACTGCCCGCCACCGTGTGTGTGTGTGTGTGTGTGTGTGTGTGTGTGTGTGTGTGTGTGTGTGTGTGTGTGTGTGTGTACTCACCTAGTTGTGTTTGCGGGGGTTGAGCTCTGGCTCTTTGGTCCCGCCTCTCAACCGTCAATCAACAGGTGTACAGGTTCCTGAGCCTATTGGGCTCTGTCATATCTACACTTGAAACTGTGTATGGAGTCAGCCTCCACCACATCACCCCCTAATGCATTCCATTTGTCAACCACTCTGACACTAAAAAAGTTCTTTCTAATATCTCTGTGGCTCATTTGGGCACTCAGTCTTTATCTACCCTATCAATTCCCTTCAGAATCTTGAATGTGGTGATCATGTCCCCCCTAACTCTTCTGTCTTCCAGCGAAGTGAGGTTTAATTCCCGTAGTCTCTCCTCGTAGCTCATACCTCTCAGCTCGGGTACTAGTCTGGTGGCAAACCTTTGAACCTTTTCCAGTTTAGTCTTGTGTGTGTGTGTGTGTGTGTGTGTGTGTGTGTGTGTGTGTGTGTAATCCCACACACCAGCTCCAGTGACATATTAAGCAGCGCTTCACTCTCAATGTTAATGTCCGCCATAATTACTTTCCCAGCGCCTCGCTTCCATCGTTCACCTCGAATTAAATGTTCACAATAATTAATGTAATTTTCTTCTTGAATTTCATAATGACGGTGGATATGCTAATGTGTGTGTGTTCCAGCGTGTATTTTAATGCGGTTAGTTGAGGGGAGGTTATATCTTCTTGAGATGTTTCGGGGCTTTAGTGTCCCCACGGCCCGGTCCTCGACCAGGCCTCCACCCCTAGGAAGCAGCCCGTGACAGCTGACTAACACCCAGGTTAGTTCGATCCCAGGCGCCAGTGAGAAACAATGGGCAGAGTTTCTTTCACCCTATGCCCCTGTTACCTAGCAGTAAAATAGGTACCTGGGTGTTAGTCAGCTGTCACGGGCTGCTTCCTGGGGGTGGAGGCCTGGTCGAGGACCGGGCCGCTGGGACACTAAAAAGCCCCGAAATCATCTCAAGATGCCATGACATTAGAAGATCTGAACAGTTTCCTTATGCATGGTATCCAAACCCGTGACATTGTAACCGATTTACACACAGAAATCACAATAGCGTGATGCATCAAATGAACAGATCCACAAGGGCCGTGATGAGGATTCGAACCTACGTCCGAGAGCATCCCAGAGCTCAGTCGATTAAGGCAGCGTCTGGGATGCTCTCGGACGTAGGTTCGAATCCTCGTCACGACCCTTATGGATTTGTTAAATATAACCGATATCAACACGAACTCTGCAGATTTTCAATGAGAAACTGACAACATGCACAGAGCCCCCGGATCCAGATTCGTGGAATTTAATATTTATAAAGAAACGCGAAGTGTCAGTAGTACAGGCACTCAGTATAGTGTGGAGGAAGAGCTTGGTCACGGGGAAGATACCAGATGCACCCAAATCAGTAGATATAACTCCCCTACACAAGGGAGGGAGCAAAGCATTGACAAAGAATTATAGACCAGTTGCACTAACATCGCACATAATAAAAGTATGTGAGTGTGTGATGAGGAGTCAGGTTACCAGTTTCATGGAGACCAATGACCTTCACAACCCAGGCCAACATGGATTTAGAGCGGGAAGATCATGCCTCTCACAGCTACTTGACCACTACGACAAAGTCACTGAGGCATTAGAGAGAAAATATAATGTAGGTGTGATATACACGAACTTCGCAAAGGCATTTAATGAATGTGATCATTATGTGAAAACCCACAAAATGAGGTCAATAGGAATAACAGGTAAAGTAGGGCGATTCAATTTTCTGTCGAACAGAACACACAAAGTAACAGTCAATCAAATAATATAGAGTCCAAGCGCAGTTAAAAGCTCTCTACCTCGGGACAGTAATTGCACCTACTACTATCCCCTCTACTACACCTTACTTTGCTCTTCACCTCTCTCTTGCTTATTTATTGCCTGCATCTACTTCCTCATCATCACCACACACTTGGTCCGGGAGACATCTCCCGTCACGCAGGGTGCAGTTGCACCTCCACAGATCTCCACTATCAGCTCTTGATACTCGTGATGGCTCGAAAGGGCCACCACTTACGAGCTATTCATGCCCGTGCCACCTTTTGAGTGGCTTAATCTTCATCTTCTTCATCTGTTTAAAACACGGGAGACATCTCCCGTCACGCTGGGTGCAGTCGCACCTCCACAGATCTCCAGTATCATCTATTGATACTGGTGATGGCTCAAAAGGGCCACCACTTACCAATTCATGCCCGTGCCACCTATTGGGTGGCTTCATCTTCATCTTAAACACATTCACAAGGGAGACATCTCCCATCATGCAGGGTGCATTCGCACCTCCACAGATCTCCAGTATCAGCTCTTGATACTGGTAAATGGCTTAAAAAGGCCACCACTTACGGGCTATTCATGCCCGTGCCACCTTTTGGGTGGCTTAATCTTCATCATCATCATCCTCATCATTCAGCACCGCTCCTGTGCCAGGTAAGTTACGGGCTCACCATAGACCGTGCTACATGGACATTTCGTTCAGAGTAGCTAAATCTGAAACAACAACATAATACTTCCTCATCACAAGCGACTTGAGAATGGTCCAGGACGGACCGAACCGTCGTCGTCCCTTCACCTTCTAGTGTGTGGTCTGGTCAACATTGCACCTTAGCTTTTCCCTTAGTCTCTTATCAGATATAGATACAAGTCACAGCTTCGTATCTTCTTTGCAGATGACAAAAATCAGTATGAAAATTAATTCTGTAGAATACATTGAAAGGTACAATGGTTATTATAAATAGTTTTCAATTGTGCAACAGAAAATAACATAATGATAATGTTTAACAGTGATAAATTCCAGGTACTTAGGTATGGTAAAATTAAGACCTTAAACAAAATGTAGGGTACAAAACACAGTCAAATGTGCCCATGCAGGCGATGAGTCACAATAACGTGACTCTGCCCATACTATGAATGAGTCACAATAACGTGACTCTGCCCATACTATGAATGAGTCACATTAACGTGACTCTGCCCATACTATGAATGAGTCACAATAACGTGACTCTGCCCATACTATGAATGAGTCACATTAACGTGACTCTGCCCATACTATGAATGAGTCACAATAACGTGACTCTGCCCATACTATGAATGAGTCACAATAACGTGACTCTGCCCATACTATGAAAGCAGCATGTCAAGGATTTGGTAATAGTTATGTCTGACGACCTAACGTTTAGGGAGAAAGGAAATATAGCATCACCTAAAAAAAATGATATGATGGATTATGAGAACATTCAAATGCAGGGATCTCATTACAGTGCTCATACTATTCAAATGACTTGTGGTGTCCCACCTTGAGTACTGCTCAATACTCAGTTCCCCCTTCAGAGCAGGAGAGATTGCTGAAATGGAGGGAATACACAGAACACATACGGCACACGCAGACACGATAAAGCACCTAAAGCATTGAGATCGTCTCGAAGCTCTCCAAATGTGCTCACTGGACAGTGAATAACAACATTAACCTCACTTTAATAAGGCTTTATCAAAATCCTCAGATTAGGCAAAATTGTAATTAATTTTGTCAATAAAGATGTTAATAATAACTGGACTGGAGACGAGAGATATCACATAATATATACATGGAAGAGACTGGAAGGCCAGGTCCCAAATTTGCTCAGTTGAATACCAAGATAATGGAGCGAAAGATATGGCAGGAAATGCAGTATAGAACCATTGAGGAGTAGAGGTGATCCTCGGAGCTAACAACAAATAAGGTAATCAGGAGTCCAGGGATGTAGCGGTGTAGTTACGGGTCTTATTGTATTAATCGATCGGCTGCTGCAAAGGCGGGGGACAAGAGCTGAATAACAACATACTGGAACGAAAGATACGGAATCTGGGCTGTGGTGGGTATGTGGTCCTGCGGGCCGCTCCAAGCAACAGCCTGTTGGACCAAGTTATCATAACTCGAGCCTGGCCTCGGGCCGGGTTCGGGGAGTAGAAGCACTCCCAGAACCTCTCTGGATGTGGTTCGGGGAGTAGAAGCACTCCCAGAACCTCTCTGGATGTGCTCCACGTATGAAGCTTTATTGTGGAGTGAGATTGGCGGGTAGGAGAGGGAAGGTTGCTTGATGAGGCAGGCGGTTGGCGGCAGCGTTTGTGGCCCGCTGGTAACCATAGAGACGGTGTCACCTGCTCCACCGCCCGCCTTACTCTCCTTATCCTTGTACACGGTATTTCTTAGCAGACTTTTTCTTGGGTGGTGGGTGTTGTTAGTGTTCCTCTCTCTCTCCACACCGCCTTGTGTAGTGTGTTATACTGACTCCTGCAGTCCCTCCTGCTGGTCCCTCCTCTCACCGTCACTCCTGCTGCCCTCCTACTGTGGTCCCTCCTGCTGGTGTGTGTGGTGACCCTGCACCTGGTGGTGTGTGTGGTGACCGTGCACCTGCTAGTGTGGTGACCCTGCACCTGCTGGTGTGTGTGGTGACCCTGCACCTGCTAGTGTGTGTGTGGTGACCCTGCACCTGCTGGTGTGTGTGTGGTGACCCTGCACCTGCTGGTGTGTGTGGTGACCCTGCATCTGCTGGTGTGTGTGGTGACCCTGCACCTGCTGGTGTGTGTGGTGACCCTGCACCTGCTGGTGTGTGTGGTGACCCTGCACCTGCTGGTGTGTGTGTGGTGACCCTGCACCTGCTGGTGTGTGTGTGGTGACCCTGCACCTGCTGGTGTGTGTGTGGTGACCCTGCACCTGCTGGTGTGTGTGGTGACCGTGCACCTGCTGGTGTGTGTGTGTGGTGACCCTGCACCTGCTGGTGTGTGTGGTGACCGTGCACCTACTGGTGTGTGTGGTGACCGTGCACCTGCTGGTGTGTGTGGTGACCCTGCACCTGCTGGTGTGTGTGTGGTGACCCTGCACCTGCTGGTGTGTGTGGTGACCCTGCACCTGCTGGTGTGTGTGGTGACCCTGCACCTGGTGGTGTGTGTGGTGACCCTGCACCTGGTGGTGTGTGTGGTGACCGTGCACCTGGTGGTGTGTGTGGTGACCGTGCACCTGCTGGTGTGTGTGGTGACCGTGCACCTGCTGGTGTGTGTGGTGACCGTGCACCTGGTGGTGTGTGTGGTGACCCTGCACCTGGTGGTGTGTGTGGTGACCCTGCACCTGGTGGTGTGTGTGGTGACCCTGCACCTGGTGGTGTGTGTGGTGACCCTGCACCTGGTGGTGTGTGTGGTGACCCTGCACCTGCTGGTGTGTGTGGTGACCCTGCACCTGGTGGTGTGTGTGGTGACCCTGCACCTGGTGGTGTGTGTGGTGACCCTGCACCTGCTGGTGTGTGTGTGGTGACCGTGCACCTGCTGGTGTGTGTGGTGACCGTGCACCTGCTGGTGTGTGTGGTGACCCTGCACCTGCAGGGTCACCACACACACCAGCAGGTGCACGGTCACCACACATGACCCTGCTGACCCTGCTGGTGTGTGTGGTGACCCTGCACCTGGTGGTGTGTGTGGTGACCCTGCACCTGCTGGTGTGTGTGGTGACCCTGCACCTGCTGGTGTGTGTGGTGACCCTGCACCTGCTGGTGTGTGTGGTGACCGTGCACCTGCTGGTGTGTGTGGTGACCGTGCACCTGCTGGTGTGTGTGGTGACCCTGCACCTGGTGGTGTGTGTGGTGACCCTGCACCTGGTGGTGTGTGTGGTGACCCTGCACCTGCTGGTGTGTGTGATGACCGTGCACCTGCTGGTGTGTGTGGTGACCCTGCACCTGCTGGTGTGTGTGGTGACCCTGCACCTGCTGGTGTGTGTGGTGACCGTGCACCTGCTGGTGTGTGTGGTGACCGTGCACCTGCTGGTGTGTGTGGTGACCGTGCACCTGCTGGTGTGTGTGGTGACCCTGCACCTGCTGGTGTGTGTGGTGACCCTGCACCTGCTGGTGTGTGTGGTGACCCTGCACCTGCTGGTGTGTGTGGTGACCCTGCACCTGGTGGTGTGTGTGGTGACCCTGCACCTGGTGGTGTGTGTGGTGACCCTGCACCTGGTGGTGTGTGTGGTGACCCTGCACCTGCTGGTGTGTGTGGTGACCCTGCACCTGCTGGTGTGTGTGGTGACCCTGCACCTGCTGGTGTGTGTGGTGACCCTGCACCTGGTGGTGTGTGTGGTGACCCTGCACCTGGTGGTGTGTGTGGTGACCCTGCACCTGCTGGTGTGTGTGGTGACCGTGCACCTGCTGGTGTGTGTGGTGACCCTGCACCTGGTGGTGTGTGTGGTGACCCTGCACCTGGTGGTGTGTGTGGTGACCCTGCACCTGGTGGTGTGTGTGGTGACCCTGCACCTGCTGGTGTGTGTGGTGACCCTGCACCTGCTGGTGTGTGTGGTGACCCTGCACCTGCTGGTGTGTGTGGTGACCCTGCACCTGCTGGTGTGTGTGGTGACCCTGCACCTGCTGGTGTGTGTGGTGACCCTGCACCTGCTGGTGTGTGTGGTGACCCTGCACCTGCTGGTGTGTGTGGTGACCCTGCACCTGCTGGTGTGTGTGGTGACCCTGCACCTGCTGGTGTGTGTGGTGACCCTGCACCTGCTGGTGTGTGTGGTGACCCTGCACCTGCTGGTGTGTGTGGTGACCCTGCACCTGCTGGTGTGTGTGGTGACCCTGCACCTGCTGGTGTGTGTGGTGACCCTGCACCTGGTGGTGTGTGTGGTGACCGTGCACCTGGTGGTGTGTGTGGTGACCCTGCACCTGCTGGTGTGTGTGGTGACCCTGCACCTGCTGGTGGTGTGTGGTGACCCTGCACCTGGTGGTGTGTGGTGACCCTGCACCTGGTGGTGTGTGGTGACCCTGCACCTGCTGGTGTGTGTGGTGACCCTGCACCTGCTGGTGTGTGTGGTGACCGTGCACCTGGTGGTGTGTGTGGTGACCCTGCACCTGGTGGTGTGTGTGGTGACCCTGCACCTGCTGGTGTGTGTGGTGACCCTGCACCTGCTGGTGTGTGTGGTGACCGTGCACCTGGTGGTGTGTGGTGACCCTGCACCTGGTGGTGTGTGGTGACCGTGCACCTGCTGGTGTGTGTGGTGACCGTGCACCTGCTGGTGTGTGTGGTGACCCTGCACCTGCTGGTGTGTGTGGTGACCGTGCACCTGGTGGTGTGTGTGGTGACCCTGCACCTGGTGGTGTGTGTGGTGACCGTGCACCTGCTGGTGTGTGTGGTGACCGTGCACCTGCTGGTGTGTGTGGTGACCGTGCACCTGCTGGTGTGTGTGGTGACCCTGCACCTGGTGGTGTGTTACGAACCCGGATTCAACGTCCGAGCCTGGAGCAGTGACAAACACGCCATCTGTGGGTCAGCTCCCGAAACCCCCGCCAAACGAACGACGACACCTAGTGAGGACAGCGTGTACTGGCCTCAAGGACCAGTTTCCAGTCTGGTTCAGCGCTCAACACCGCCGCTCCTGACCTCTGGTGAAGTGGTGCTCCGACGACAGCGCCATCTATGGAGTGGATATGTCGGGCGTTTGTATCTGAGCCTGTGAGTGTGGTGTATTAGTGTCCCGGTTATTAATGACGTGTCTGCTTACAGAGCCGACCTGGGACCACTGTGTTGAAGGTGGAGTCAGTCTACCCGAGGCAGCCAGTCTCCATACAGTGAAGTTTGCTGCAGCTGTCGTGACGTCGCCCCCCCCGGAAGAACACTGTGGTGTGTTAAGCCTGCCAGTGGAGTGGCAGTGGAAGGATTTACCCGGGACCGACGGTTGGAGACGATAATCCACTGGGGTATTGAGGACAGGAGGGTGATTGGTGATATCACACGAGACTCCTGTCTAGGGCGTACCCCTTTTATCGTTCGTGGAGTGGCCGTACCAGCCTTGGTGGCTCAGTACCTGCCAGCAGACCTGCTGGACGTGTGGTTGACGGCCTCCACGACGGTGCCCCCAGTGGACCAGTGTTGTGGCTGACCTGTGGCCAGGGTAGACTCGGTGTTCTCCGAGGACACGTCTTGAGGCCACGAAGAAAGCACCAAGGAATCGGCACCGAAAGTGGTGTGGCACCAGAGTCTTCAGCAGAAGACTACAGTGAATAATCCCCTTGCAAAGTGTTAATACCCCTCCCCCTGTGTACTCCTTTTATATAATATTTATTTATTGGTGGTGGTCAATATATTATATTAAGTTCTTACCTTTTTTTCCCTACTCCCTTTAAGTTACTTGCGTCACGGATCGCATCCCTTGATAGCCTCTACTGGCTTGGGGCCGGATATATATCTTCCTCTAACTACATCAGAGTAAGAACCCCGTTGCGTCCCGAGAGGGCCGTAACATGGTGTGTGTGGTGACCCTGCACCTGGTGGTGTGTGTGGTGACCCTGCACCTGCTGGTGT
Organism: Procambarus clarkii; assembly: GCF_040958095.1. NCBI lineage: Eukaryota > Metazoa > Arthropoda > Malacostraca > Decapoda > Cambaridae > Procambarus > Procambarus clarkii. The sequence continues at coordinate 1,380,023 of NC_091240.1, forward strand.
GTGTGGTGACCCTGCACCTGCTGGTGTGTGTGGTGACCGTGCACCTGCTGGTGTGAGTGGTGACCCTGCACCTGGTGGTGTGTGTGGTGACCCTGCACCTGGTGGTGTGTGTGGTGACCCTGCACCTGCTGGTGTGTGTGGTGACCCTGCACCTGCTGGTGTGTGTGGTGACCCTGCACCTGGTGGTGTGTGTGGTGACCCTGCACCTGGTGGTGTGTGGTGACCCTGCACCTGCTGGTGTGTGTGGTGACCCTGCACCTGCTGGTGTGTGGTGACCCTGCACCTGCTGGTGTGTGTGGTGACCCTGCACCTGCTGGTGTGTGTGGTGACCCTGCACCTGCTGGTGTGTGTGTGGTGACTGTGCACCTGCTGGTGTGTGTGGTGACCGAGCACCTGCTGGTGTGTGTGGTGACTGTGCACCTGCTGGTGTGTGTGGTGACCCTGCACCTGCTGGTGTGTGTGGTGACCCTGCACCTGCTGGTGTGTGTGGTGACCCTGCACCTGGTGGTGTGTGTGGTGACCGTGCACCTGGTGGTGTGTGTGGTGACCGTGCACCTGGTGGTGTGTGTGGTGACCGTGCACCTGCTGGTGTGTGTGGTGACCCTGCACCTGGTGGTGTGTGTGGTGACCCTGCACCTGCTGGTGTGTGTGGTGATGTGTGGTGACCGTGCACCTGCTGGTGTGTGGTGACCCTGCACCTGCTGGTGTGTGTGGTGACCGTGCACCTGCTGGTGTGTGTGGTGACCCTGCACCTGGTGGTGTGTGTGGTGACCCTGCACCTGGTGGTGTGTGGTGACCGTGCACCTGGTGGTGTGTGTGGTGACCGTGCACCTGGTGGTGTGTGTGGTGACCGTGCACCTGGTGGTGTGTGTGTGGTGACCCTGCACCTGGTGGTGTGTGTGATGACCCTGCACCTGCTGGTGTGTGTGTGGTGACCCTGCACCTGGTGGTGTGTGTGGTGACCCTGCACCTGCTGGTGTGTGTGGTGACCCTGCACCTGCTGGTGTGTGTGTGGTGACCCTGCACCTGCTGGTGTGTGTGTGGTGACCGTGCACCTGCTGGTGTGTGTGGTGACCCTGCACCTGGTGGTGTGTGTGGTGACCCTGCACCTGGTGTGTGTGTGGTGACCCTGCACCTGCTGGTGTGTGTGGTGACCCTGCACCTGCTGGTGTGTGTGGTGACCCTGCACCTGGTGGTGTGTGTGTGGTGACCCTGCACCTGCTGGTGTGTGTGGTGACCCTGCACCTGCTGGTGTGTGTGTGGTGACCCTGCACCTGCTGGTGTGTGTGGTGACCCTGCACCTGCTGGTGTGTGTGTGGTGACCGTGCACCTGCTGGTGTGTGTGGTGACCCTGCACCTGCTGGTGTGTGTGGTGACCCTGCACCTGGTGGTGTGTGTGGTGACCGTGCACCTGGTGGTGTGTGTGGTGACCCTGCACGTGGTGGTGTGTGTGGTGACCCTGCACGTGGTGGTGTGTGTGGTGACCGTGCACCTGCTGGTGTGTGTGGTGACCCTGCACCTGCTGGTGTGTGTGGTGACCCTGCACCTGCTGGTGTGTGTGTGGTGACCCTGCACCTGCTGGTGTGTGTGGTGACCGTGCACCTGCTGGTGTGTGTGGTGACCGTGCACCTGCTGGTGTGTGTGGTGACCGTGCACCTGCTGGTGTGTGTGGTGACCGTGCACCTGCTGGTGTGTGTGGTGACCGTGCACCTGCTGGTGTGTGTGGTGACCGTGCACCTGGTGGTGTGTGTGGTGACCGTGCACCTGGTGGTGTGTGTGGTGACCGTGCACCTGGTGGTGTGTGTGGTGACCGTGCACCTGGTGGTGTGTGTGGTGACCGTGCACCTGGTGGTGTGTGTGGTGACCGTGCACCTGCTGGTGTGTGTGTGGTGACCGTGCACCTGCTGGTGTGTGTGTGGTGACCGTGCACCTGGTGGTGTGTGTGGTGACCCTGCACCTGGTGGTGTGTGTGTGGTGACCCTGCACCTGGTGGTGTGTGGTGACCGTGCACCTGCTGGTGTGTGTGTGGTGACCCTGCACCTGCTGGTGTGTGTGTGGTGACCCTGCACCTGGTGGTGTGTGTGGTGACCGTGCACCTGGTGGTGTGTGTGGTGACCGTGCACCTGGTGGTGTGTGTGGTGACCGTGCACCTGGTGGTGTGTGTGGTGACCCTGCACCTGGTGGTGTGTGTGTGGTGACCCTGCACCTGGTGGTGTGTGTGTGGTGACCCTGCACCTGCTGGTGTGTGTGTGGTGACCGTGCACCTGCTGGTGTGTGTGGTGACCGTGCACCTGGTGGTGTGTGTGGTGACCCTGCACCTGGTGGTGTGTGTGGTGACCCTGCACCTGGTGGTGTGTGGTGACCCTGCACCTGGTGGTGTGTGTGGTGACCCTGCACCTGGTGGTGTGTGTGGTGACCCTGCACCTGGTGGTGTGTGTGGTGACCCTGCACCTGCTGGTGTGTGTGGTGACCGTGCACCTGGTGGTGTGTGTGGTGACCCTGCACCTGGTGGTGTGTGTGGTGACCCTGCACCTGGTGGTGTGTGTGGTGACCCTGCACCTGGTGGTGTGTGGTGACCGTGCACCTGCTGGTGTGTGTGTGGTGACCCTGCACCTGCTGGTGTGTGTGGTGACCCTGCACCTGGTGGTGTGTGTGGTGACCCTGCACCTGGTGGTGTGTGTGGTGACCCTGCACCTGGTGGTGTGTGTGGTGACCCTGCACCTGGTGGTGTGTGTGGTGACCCTGCACCTGGTGGTGTGTGTGGTGACCCTGCACCTGGTGGTGTGTGTGGTGACCCTGCACCTGGTGGTGTGTGTGGTGACCCTGCACCTGGTGGTGTGTGTGGTGACCGTGCACCTGCTGGTGTGTGTGTGGTGACCCTGCACCTGGTGGTGTGTGTGGTGACCGTGCACCTGGTGGTGTGTGTGTGGTGACCCTGCACCTGGTGGTGTGTGTGGTGACTCTGCACCTGGTGGTGTGTGTGTGGTGACCGTGCACCTGGTGGTGTGTGTGGTGACCCTGCACCTGCTGGTGTGTGGTGACCGTGCACCTGGTGGTGTGTGTGGTGACCGTGCACTTGCTGGTGTGTGTGGTGACCCTGCACCTGCTGGTGTGTGTGTGGTGACCGTGCACCTGGTGGTGTGTGTGGTGACCGTGCACCTGGTGGTGTGTGTGGTGACCCTGCACCTGCTGGTGTGTGTGGTGACCGTGCACCTGCTGGTGTGTGTGGTGACCGTGCACCTGCTGGTGTGTGGTGACCCTGCACCTGCTGGTGTGTGTGTGGTGACCGTGCACCTGGTGGTGTGTGTGTGGTGACCCTGCACCTGGTGGTGTGTGTGGTGACCGTGCACCTGGTGGTGTGTGTGTGGTGACCGTGCACCTGGTGGTGTGTGTGGTGACCCTGCACCTGCTGGTGTGTGTGTGGTGACCGTGCACCTGGTGGTGTGTGTGGTGACCCTGCACCTGGTGGTGTGTGTGGTGACCGTGCACTTGGTGGTGTGTGTGGTGACCCTGCACCTGGTGGTGTGTGTGTGGTGACCCTGCACCTGCTGGTGTGTGTGGTGACCCTGCACCTGGTGGTGTGTGTGGTGACCGTGCACCTGCTGATGTGTGTCGTGACCCTGCACCTGCTGGTGTGTGTGGTGACCGTGCACCTGGTGGTGTGTGTGGTGACCGTGCACCTGGTGGTGTGTGTGTGGTGACCCTGCACCTGCTGGTGTGTGTGGTGACCCTGCACCTGCTGGTGTGTGTGGTGACCCTGCACCTGCTGGTGTGTGTGGTGACCCTGCACCTGCTGGTGTGTGTGGTGACCCTGCACCTGCTGGTGTGTGTGGTGACCCTGCACCTGCTGGTGTGTGTGGTGACCCTGCACCTGCTGGTGTGTGTGGTGACCCTGCACCTGCTGGTGTGTGTGGTGACCCTGCACCTGCTGGTTGTGTGTGGTGACCCTGCACCTGCTGGTGTGTGTGGTGACCCTGCACCTGCTGGTGTGTGTGGTGACCCTGCACCTGCTGGTGTGTGTGGTGACCCTGCACCTGCTGGTGTGTGAGGTGACCGTGCACCTGCTGGTGTGTGTGGTGACCGTGCACCTGGTGGTGTGTGTGGTGACCGTGCACCTGGTGGTGTGTGTGGTGACCCTGCACCTGCTGGTGTGTGTGGTGACCCTGCACCTGCTGGTGTGTGTGGTGACCGTGCACCTGGTGGTGTGTGGTGACCCTGCACCTGGTGGTGTGTGGTGACCCTGCACCTGCTGGTGTGTGTGGTGACCCTGCACCTGCTGGTGTGTGTGGTGACCGTGCACCTGGTGGTGTGTGTGGTGACCCTGCACCTGGTGGTGTGTGTGGTGACCCTGCACCTGCTGGTGTGTGTGGTGGACCGTGCACCTGGTGGTGTGTGGTGACCCTGCACCTGGTGGTGTGTGGTGACCGTGCACCTGCTGGTGTGTGTGGTGACCGTGCACCTGCTGGTGTGTTGTGGTGACCCCTGCACCTGCTGGTGTGTGTGGTGACCGTGGCACCTGCTGGTGTGTGTTGGTGACCCTGCACCTGGTGGTGTGTGTGGTGACCGTGCACCTGCTGGTGTGTGTGGTGACCGTGCACCTGCTGGTGTGTGTGGTGACCGTGCACCTGCTGGTGTGTGTGGTGACCCTGCACCTGCTGGTGTGTGTGGTGACCCTGCACCTGGTGGTGTGTGTGGTGACCCTGCACCTGGTGGTGTGTGTGGTGACCCTGCACCTGCTGGTGTGTGTGGTGACCCCTGCACCTGCGGTGTGTGTGGTGACCGTGCACCTGCTGGTGTGAGTGGTGACCCTGCACCTGGTGGTGTGTGTGGTGACCCTGCACCTGGTGGTGTGTGTGGTGACCCTGCACCTGCTGGTGTGTGTGGTGACCCTGCACCTGCTGGTGTGTGTGGTGACCCTGCACCTGCTGGTGTGTGTGGTGACCGTGCACCTGCTGGTGTGTGTGGTGACCCTGCACCTGCTGGTGTGTGTGTGGTGACCGTGCACCTGCTGGTGTGTGTGGTGACCGTGCACCTGCTGGTGTGTGTGGTGACCCTGCACCTGCTGGTGTGTGTGGTGACCCTGCACCTGCTGGTGTGTGTGGTGACCCTGCACCTGCTGGTGTGTGTGGTGACCCTGCACCTGGTGGTGTGTGTGGTGACCGTGCACCTGGTGGTGTGTGTGGTGACCGTGCACCTGCTGGTGTGTGTGGTGACCCTGCACCTGGTGGTGTGTGTGGTGACCCTGCACCTGCTGGTGTGTGTGGTGATGTGTGGTGACCGTGCACCTGCTGGTGTGTGTGGTGACCCTGCACCTGCTGGTGTGTGTGGTGACCGTGCACCTGCTGGTGTGTGTGGTGACCCTGCACCTGGTGGTGTGTGTGGTGACCCTGCACCTGGTGGTGTGTGGTGACCGTGCACCTGGTGGTGTGTGTGGTGACCGTGCACCTGGTGGTGTGTGTGGTGACCGTGCACCTGGTGGTGTGTGTGTGGTGACCCTGCACCTGGTGGTGTGTGTGATGACCCTGCACCTGCTGGTGTGTGTGTGGTGACCCTGCACCTGGTGGTGTGTGTGGTGACCCTGCACCTGCTGGTGTGTGTGGTGACCCTGCACCTGCTGGTGTGTGTGTGGTGACCCTGCACCTGCTGGTGTGTGTGTGGTGACCGTGCACCTGCTGGTGTGTGTGGTGACCCTGCACCTGGTGGTGTGTGTGGTGACCCTGCACCTGGTGTGTGTGTGGTGACCCTGCACCTGCTGGTGTGTGTGGTGACCCTGCACCTGCTGGTGTGTGTGGTGACCCTGCACCTGGTGGTGTGTGTGTGGTGACCCTGCACCTGCTGGTGTGTGTGTGGTGACCCTGCACCTGCTGGTGTGTGTGTGGTGACCCTGCACCTGCTGGTGTGTGTGGTGACCGTGCACCTGCTGGTGTGTGTGTGGTGACCGTGCACCTGCTGGTGTGTGTGGTGACCCTGCACCTGCTGGTGTGTGTGGTGACCCTGCACCTGGTGGTGTGTGTGGTGACCGTGCACCTGGTGGTGTGTGTGGTGACCCTGCACGTGGTGGTGTGTGTGGTGACCCTGCACGTGGTGGTGTGTGTGGTGACCGTGCACCTGCTGGTGTGTGTGGTGACCCTGCACCTGCTGGTGTGTGTGGTGACCCTGCACCTGCTGGTGTGTGTGTGGTGACCCTGCACCTGCTGGTGTGTGTGGTGACCGTGCACCTGCTGGTGTGTGTGGTGACCGTGCACCTGCTGGTGTGTGTGGTGACCGTGCACCTGCTGGTGTGTGTGGTGACCGTGCACCTGCTGGTGTGTGTGGTGACCGTGCACCTGCTGGTGTGTGTGGTGACCGTGCACCTGCTGGTGTGTGTGGTGACCGTGCACCTGGTGGTGTGTGTGGTGACCGTGCACCTGGTGGTGTGTGTGGTGACCGTGCACCTGGTGGTGTGTGTGGTGACCGTGCACCTGGTGGTGTGTGTGGTGACCGTGCACCTGGTGGTGTGTGTGGTGACCGTGCACCTGGTGGTGTGTGGTGTGACCGTGCACCTGCTGGTGTGTGTGTGGTGACCGTGCACCTGCTGGTGTGTGTGTGGTGACCGTGCACCTGGTGGTGTGTGTGGTGACCCTGCACCTGGTGGTGTGTGTGTGGTGACCCTGCACCTGGTGGTGTGTGGTGACCGTGCACCTGCTGGTGTGTGTGTGGTGACCCTGCACCTGCTGGTGTGTGTGTGGTGACCCTGCACCTGGTGGTGTGTGTGGTGACCGTGCACCTGGTGGTGTGTGTGGTGACCGTGCACCTGGTGGTGTGTGTGGTGACCGTGCACCTGGTGGTGTGTGTGGTGACCCTGCACCTGGTGGTGTGTGTGTGGTGACCCTGCACCTGGTGGTGTGTGGTGACCGTGCACCTGCTGGTGTGTGTGTGGTGACCGTGCACCTGCTGGTGTGTGTGGTGACCGTGCACCTGGTGGTGTGTGTGGTGACCCTGCACCTGGTGGTGTGTGTGGTGACCCTGCACCTGGTGGTGTGTGGTGACCCTGCACCTGGTGGTGTGTGTGGTGACCCTGCACCTGGTGGTGTGTGTGGTGACCCTGCACCTGGTGGTGTGTGTGGTGACCCTGCACCTGCTGGTGTGTGGTGACCGTGCACCTGGTGGTGTGTGTGGTGACCCTGCACCTGGTGGTGTGTGTGGTGACCCTGCACCTGGTGGTGTGTGTGGTGACCCTGCACCTGGTGGTGTGTGGTGACCGTGCACCTGCTGGTGTGTGTGTGGTGACCCTGCACCTGCTGGTGTGTGTGGTGACCCTGCACCTGGTGGTGTGTGTGGTGACCCTGCACCTGGTGGTGTGTGTGGTGACCCTGCACCTGGTGGTGTGTGTGGTGACCCTGCACCTGGTGGTGTGTGTGGTGACCCTGCACCTGGTGGTGTGTGTGGTGACCCTGCACCTGGTGATGTGTGTGGTGACCCTGCACCTGGTGGTGTGTGTGGTGACCGTGCACCTGCTGGTGTGTGTGTGGTGACCCTGCACCTGGTGGTGTGTGTGGTGACCGTGCACCTGGTGGTGTGTGTGTGGTGACCCTGCACCTGGTGGTGTGTGTGGTGACTCTGCACCTGGTGGTGTGTGTGTGGTGACCGTGCACCTGGTGGTGTGTGTGGTGACCCTGCACCTGCTGGTGTGTGGTGACCGTGCACCTGGTGGTGTGTGTGGTGACCGTGCACTGCTGGTGTGTGTGGTGACCCTGCACCTGCTGGTGTGTGTGTGGTGACCGTGCACCTGGTGGTGTGTGTGTGGTGACCGTGCACCTGGTGGTGTGTGTGGTGACCCTGCACCTGCTGGTGTGTGTGGTGACCGTGCACCTGCTGGTGTGTGTGGTGACCGTGCACCTGCTGGTGTGTGGTGACCCTGCACCTGCTGGTGTGTGTGTGGTGACCGTGCACCTGGTGGTGTGTGTGTGGTGACCCTGCACCTGGTGGTGTGTGTGGTGACCGTGCACCTGGTGGTGTGTGTGTGGTGACCGTGCACCTGGTGGTGTGTGTGGTGACCCTGCACCTGCTGGTGTGTGTGTGGTGACCGTGCACCTGGTGGTGTGTGTGGTGACCCTGCACCTGGTGGTGTGTGTGGTGACCGTGCACTTGGTGGTGTGTGTGGTGACCCTGCACCTGGTGGTGTGTGTGTGGTGACCCTGCACCTGCTGGTGTGTGTGGTGACCCTGCACCTGGTGGTGTGTGTGGTGACCGTGCACCTGCTGATGTGTGTCGTGACCCTGCACCTGCTGGTGTGTGTGGTGACCGTGCACCTGGTGGTGTGTGTGGTGACCGTGCACCTGGTGGTGTGTGTGGTGACCCTGCACCTGCTGGTGTGTGTGGTGACCCTGCACCTGCTGGTGTGTGTGGTGACCCTGCACCTGCTGGTGTGTGTGGTGACCCTGCACCTGCTGGTGTGTGTGGTGACCCTGCACCTGCTGGTGTGTGTGGTGACCCTGCACCTGCTGGTGTGTGTGGTGACCCTGCACCTGCTGGTGTGTGTGGTGACCCTGCACCTGCTGGTGTGTGTGTGGTGACCCTGCACCTGGTGGTGTGTGTGGTGACCCTGCACCTGGTGGTGTGTGTGGTGACCGTGCACCTGGTGGTGTGTGTGGTGACCCTGCACCTGCTGGTGTGTGTGGTGACCCTGCACCTGCTGGTGTGTGTGGTGACCCTGCACCTGCTGGTGTGTGTGGTGACCCTGCACCTGCTGGTGTGTGTGGTGACCCTGCACCTGCTGGTGTGTGTGGTGACCCTGCACCTGGTGGTGTGTGTGGTGACCCTGCACCTGGTGGTGTGTGTGGTGGCCCTGCACCTGGTGGTGTGTGTGGTGACCCTGCACCTGGTGGTGTGTGTGGTGACCCTGCACCTGCTGGTGTGTGTGGTGACCCTGCACCTGGTGGTGTGTGTGGTGACCGTGCACCTGCTGGTGTGTGTGGTGACCGTGCACCTGGTGGTGTGTGTGTGGTGACCCTGCACCTGCTGGTGTGTGTGGTGACCCTGCACCTGGTGGTGTGTGTGGTGACCCTGCACCTGGTGGTGTGTGTGTGGTGACACTGCACCTGGTGGTGTGTGTGTGGTGACCCTGCACCTGGTGGTGTGTGTGTGGTGACCCTGCACCTGGTGGTGTGTGTGGTGACCGTGCACCTGCTGGTGTGTGTGGTGACCCTGCACCTGCTGGTGTGTGTGGTGACCCTGCACCTGGTGGTGTGTGTGGTGACCCTGCACCTGGTGGTGTGTGTGGTGACCCTGCACCTGGTGGTGTGTGTGGTGACCCTGCACCTGGTGGTGTGTGTGGTGACCCTGCACCTGGTGGTGTGTGTGGTGACCCTGCACCTGGTGGTGTGTGTGGTGACCCTGCACCTGGTGGTGTGTGTGGTGACCCTGCACCTGGTGGTGTGTGTGGTGACCCTGCACCTGGTGGTGTGTGTGGTGACCCTGCACCTGCTGGTGTGTGTGGTGACCCTGCACCTGCTGGTGTGTGTGGTGACCCTGCACCTGCTGGTGTGTGTGGTGACCCTGCACCTGCTGGTGTGTGTGGTGACCCTGCATCTGCTGGTGTGTGTGGTGACCCTGCATCTGCTGGTGTGTGTGGTGACCCTGCACCTGCTGGTGTGTGTGGTGACCCTGCACCTGCTGGTGTGTGTGGTGACCCTGCACCTGCTGGTGTGTGTGGTGACCCTGCACCTGCTGGTGTGTGTGGTGACCCTGCACCTGGTGGTGTGTGTGGTGACCCTGCACCTGGTGGTGTGTGTGGTGACCCTGCACCTGGTGGTGTGTGTGGTGACCCTGCACCTGGTGGTGTGTGTGGTGACCCTGCACCTGGTGGTGTGTGTGGTGACCCTGCACCTGGTGGTGTGTGTGGTGACCCTGCACCTGGTGGTGTGTGTGGTGACCCTGCACCTGGTGGTGTGTGTGGTGACCCTGCACCTGGTGGTGTGTGTGGTGACCCTGCACCTGGTGGTGTGTGTGGTGACCCTGCACCTGGTGGTGTGTGTGTGGTGACCCTGCACCTGGTGGTGTGTGTGTGGTGACCCTGCACCTGCTGGTGTGTGTGGTGACCCTGCACCTGCTGGTGTGTGTGGTGACCCTGCACCTGGTGGTGTGTGTGGTGACCCTGCACCTGGTGGTGTGTGTGGTGACCCTGCACCTGGTGGTGTGTGTGGTGACCCTGCACCTGGTGGTGTGTGTGGTGACCCTGCACCTGGTGGTGTGTGTGGTGACCGTGCACCTGGTGGTGTGTGTGGTGACCGTGCACCTGGTGGTGTGTGTGGTGACCGTGCACCTGGTGGTGTGTGTGGTGACCCTGCACCTGGTGGTGTGTGTGGTGACCCTGCACCTGGTGGTGTGTGTGGTGACCCTGCACCTGGTGGTGTGTGTGGTGACCCTGCACCTGGTGGTGTGTGTGGTGACCCTGCACCTGCTGGTGTGTGGTGACCCTGCACCTGGTGGTGTGTGTGGTGACCGTGCACCTGGTGGTGTGTGTGGTGACCGTGCACCTGGTGGTGTGTGTGGTGACCCTGCACCTGCTGGTGTGTGTGGTGACCCTGCACCTGGTGGTGTGTGTGGTGACCCTGCACCTGGTGGTGTGTGTGGTGACCCTGCACCTGGTGGTGTGTGTGGTGACCCTGCACCTGGTGGTGTGTGTGGTGACCCTGCACCTGCTGGTGTGTGTGGTGACCGTGCACCTGGTGGTGTGTGGTGACCGTGCACCTGGTGGTGTGTGTGGTGACCCTGCACCTGGTGGTGTGTGTGGTGACCGTGCACCTGGTGGTGTGTGTGGTGACCCTGCACCTGGTGGTGTGTGTGGTGACCCTGCACCTGCTGGTGTGTGTGGTGACCCTGCACCTGGTGGTGTGTGTGGTGACCCTGCACCTGCTGGTGTGTGTGGTGACCCTGCACCTGGTGGTCCTCAACAGTGAGACGGCGGGAGTGGTGAAGGGGGGTGGCGACAATTGTGGCGTGGAGCGGAGCACCAGGTGGCCGGTGCAGGCCACGGGGCGAGGGGGGGGGGGTGGTGGGGGCGGTGCAGGCCACGGGGCGAGGGGGGGGGGTGGTGGGGGTGGTGCAGGCCACGGGGCGAGGGGGGGGTGGGGGGGCGGTGTAGCAGGTCACAGGAATGCCTCATCAATGACTGGTATGACTGCTCTTATATTATGGTCCGCCACAGGTCAGTCAAGTTCAAACACGTTCATTGTGTTGTGGCTGCCTGTAGACACTCCTATATTAAAACGGACTCCACAAGAACTTGTGATCCTGTGGTCCTGGGTTCGATCCCAGGCGCCGGCGAGAAACAATGGGCATAGTTTCTTTCACCCTATGCCCCTGTTACCTAGCAGTAAAATAGGTACCTGGGTATTAGTCAGCTGTCACGGGCTGCTTCCTGGGGGTGGAGGCCTGGTCGAGGACCGGGCCGCGGGGACACTAAAGCCCCGAAAATCATCTCAAGAAGACTCAAGATACCTTACCTGGATCTTTCTTACCTGGAGGGGGGGTTATCTTGAGATGATTTCGGGGCTTTTTAGTGTCCCCGCGGCCCGGTCGTCGACTAGGCCTCCACCCCCAGGAAGCAGCCCGTGACAGCTGACTAACACCCAGGTACCTATTTTACTGCTAGGTAACAGGGGCATAGGGTGAAAGAAACTCTGCCCATTGTTTCTCGCTGGCGACCGGGATCGAACCCGGGACCACAGGATCACAAGTCCAGCGTGCTGTCCGCTCGGCTCCCTCCGGGGTTGTGGACGTTCTGCTCCCCAAGCCCGGCTCGACTTGTGAGAGCTTGGTCCAACAGGCTGTTGCTTGGAGCGGCCCGCAGATCCATTACAACCCGGATGGTCCGGCACTTCTTGCATGAAACGTCTAAATGTTTCTTCAAGAAGTCCACTTTTGTTCCTGCATTAGTTTTGATAGCTATCCCAAAAGTGGAAGTCTTCAAGAAAAAACTGGATAGTTCTGTGCAAGAAGTACCGGACCAACCGGGTTGTTGTGGATATGTGGGCCTGTTGGACCAGACTCATATCAAGCCTCAATCCAGGCTGGACTTGGGGAGTAGAACTCCTAGAACCGCATCCAGGTACAATCCAGGTACTTGCTACGAGGATATTGAACAGCCATGTACTCTGATGTACTTTGCCCACTGTCCATAAACCACTGACCATAAGCCACATAATTTAGTAGCAAGCTGAGCATGAGGGTTGCTTGTGATTAGTTTCTTGGTGGGGTATGCAGGGGTCAGGATGTCCTAAGGTACTATCTGCCAGGGTGGAAGGAAGTGTTGTTCTCTTTCATCTGTATATACATCGTGCAGTCCCAGCATTTTAATATGAGTGGCTGTTTTTTTAATCCATTTATACTCGCTAGTTCCATTTCGTATGTGTTCTAACAGTTAAACTGACATAATGTTGTTTTTGTTATCATGCAGAAGTTTTAGTCTCCTCATAAGATTAATTTCAAATATTCTATCTTCAATGTTAGGTATATTTAATTCTTTCCGCATGTTGAGAACTTTCGTAAGTTATAGGAGAGCCAAGTGTAATTCTGAGTGCTTCATTTTGCATTTATTCCAGTCTATTTTGCCATTTTGCAGGACTAAAGCTGGTGCATGATGGTCTAACAGAGACCTTATATATGCTAAGTACATCATTTTTGTTATTCTAATATTAACACCGTATTCAGGGCTGTACCCCACTCTACAGTGTTGATATAACTTATTGACTGCAGATAAGGTACAAGGAACAGGCGCACCAAGGTATTTAAAAGAAGAGACATAGTCTAGTGGTATGTTATCTATCTTTAGTTTTCGTGGTCCACTTTTGCACTTACCTATTTGTGGTCATGCTGTACGAGTCAACATCAATTTTATCCCAGACTTGTTCATTAATAATTGTGTTAGAACCTTTATCCTCCTCAGATAAGACGTTAGAGTTAGTCACAGTCATATAGAATTGTGTGTACATGCGATGGGGAGTACGGTGCATGCTAGAGCTGGAGTGTACAATAATGATGTTTTTGTCATTACAGGTGAGAGGCGAGGACGGCCAGCTGGTAATTGTGGCGGGAGGCAAGGTAAGGCTGCAGTAACCGCGGTGTGAGTAGTGGTGGTGTTGTAGTGGCCGTGAAGGGCGTGGACGGGGGGGGGGGGGGGGGAGAGAGGTAGCGGCCACTGCCTGGCCGTGAAGGGGGTGGACGGGGAGAGAGAGGTAGCGGCCACTGCCTGGCCGTGAGCAGCCATAAACATGAGAGGTGTGGAACAGGTGAGCAGTTTACCTCGGCGAGTGCGGCCACCTGGACAAGGCCGCACGCCATAATGTACCACACTTTGCGCCATTCCTGTACTTGTGGGTGAGGCGTCTCGCCACCCACTGTGTCTTGGCTCTCCCGCCACCTCAGCTCCCGGGGCTCTACCAACCCGTCCTCCTCTATATTGTATTTTGTAGAACTGTGTCCGCCATAGTACAAATATTGACGTCCTAAACATTTAATACAATTTTGTACTATTTACTTTATTGAGTCCGAGAAACTAAACAAAAAATTTAAATATTACTAAGCCACATGTGCTATATGTACATGTGTACTATATGTAAATATACACACGTACATCGTGCAGTACACACGTATAGTACACACGTACATGTGTACTATATGTAAATATACACATGTACTGTACTAGGCCTCAGGTAGTGTGTATTAGGATATTAGAGAAGTTAGATTAGTTTGTCTTTTTATTGTATGTCAGTATATGTACTGTGGTTGTTATTGTCAGCATAAGTACTTCCAAACTGGAGGATGGGCTGGGAGAGTGGTGGGTCGACCACCGGGGGGGGGGGCCCAGCTACACTGTTTGTGGGGCATATGAACGATGTGGGCAGGTGGGCACGCGGCTATGTGGCCTCCTGGTGCCAGTGACCAGGACACAGTTGTGTGTTGAGAAGAACAGAGAACACATGGCACGCACAGAGACGATAAAATACCAGATGAGCCACAGAGACGTTAGAAAGAATTTTTTCAGTGTCAGAATAGTTAATAAATGGAATGCACTAGGAAGTGATGTGGAGGCTGACTCCATACACAGTTTCAAATGTAGATATGATAGAGCCCAGTAGGCTCAGGAATCTGTACACCAGTTGATTGACAGTTGAGAGGCGGGACCAAAGAGCCACAGCTCAACCCCCGCAAGTACAATTAGGTGAGTACAATTAGGTGAGTACCAAAATTATTATTGGGACCGTCTTAAAGCTCTCCAAATGTTCTCTCTGAAAACTGGGGCCAGGTCCCTAATTGGCACAACAGAATAACATACTGGAACAAACGATGTGGAAGGATATTCAGAAGAGAGCCAGCAAAGAATAGAGGTGCCATAGGTACAATCAGAACACTGCTTGAGCATCAGAGGTCCACGGCTGGTCAATACTCTCCCAGCAAGCACAAGAAACATTGTTGAACAAAGGTGAATTTCGAGGAGGAATTGGATAAATTCCTGCAAGAAGTGCTGGAATAACTGGGCTGTAGTGCCCATGTGGGCCTGGGCGATGCTTCAAGCAACAGTCTGTTGGACCAAGTTATCGCAGGTCAAGCCTGGCCGGCCTTCGGGAGGAAGGTTATCTCTTGAGGTTATCTTGAGATGATTTCCGGGTTTAGCGTCCCCGCGGCCCGGTCCTCGACGAGGCCTCCTTTTTGTTACACACCTCCAGGAAGCAACCCGTAGCAGCTGTCTAACTCCCAGGTACCTATTTACTGCTAGGTAACAGGGGCATCAGGGTGAAAGAAACTTTTTTGCCCATTTGTCTCCGCCTCCACCGGGGATCGAACCCGGAACCTCAGGACTACGAATCCGAAGCGCTGTCCACCCAGCTGTCAGGCGAGGAAGAAAGAACTTTCTGAACCCTTTTCAGGTAAACTCCAGGTAAAGGGTGAGAGGCGGGACTGAAAAACTTAAGGTCAACCCGTGCAAGCACAGCTGAACACGTGCAGCTATGGTAGTGGAGAACACGTGCAGCTGTGGTAGTGGAGAACACGTGCAGCTGTGGTAGTGGAGAAGAACACGTGCAGCTATGGTAGTGGAGAACACGTGCAGCTGTGGTAGTGGAGAAGAACACGTGCAGCTATGGTAGTGGAGAAGAACACGTGCAGCTGTGGTAGTGGAGAAGAACACGTGCAGCTATGGTAGTGGAGAACACGTGCAGCTGTGGTAGTGGAGAAGAACACGTGCAGTTATGGTAGTGGAGAACACGTGCAGCTGTGGTAGTGGAGAACACGTGCAGCTATGGTAGTGGAGAACACGTGCAGCTGTGGTAGTGGAGAAGAACACGTGCAGCTATGGTAGTGGAGAACACGTGCAGCTATGGTAGTGGAGAACACGTGCAGCTATGGTAGTGGAGAACACGTGCAGCTATGGTAGTGGAGAAGAACACGTGCAGCTATGGTAGTGGAGAAGAACACGTGCAGCTATGGTAGTGGAGAAGAACACGTGCAGCTGTGGTAGTGGAGAAGAACACGTGCAGCTATGGTAGTGGAGAAGAACACGTGCAGCTGTGGTAGTGGAGAAGAACACGTGCAGCTATGGTAGTGGAGAAGAACACGTGCAGCTGTGGTAGTGGAGAAGAACACGTGCAGCTATGGTAGTGGAGAACACGTGCAGCTATGGTAGTGGAGAACACGTGCAGCTATGGTAGTGGAGAAGAACACGTGCAGCTATGGTAGTGGAGAAGAACACGTGCAGCTATGGTAGTGGAGAAGAACACGTGCAGCTGTGGTAGTGGAGAACACGTGCAGCTATGGTAGTGGAGAAGAACACGTGCAGCTATGGTAGTGGAGAAGAACACGTGCAGTTATGGTAGTGGAGAACACGTGCAGCTGTGGTAGTGGAGAAGAACACGTGCAGTTATGGTAGTGGAGAAGAACACGTGCAGCTGTGGTAGTGGAGAAGAACACGTGCAGCTATGGTAGTGGAGAAGAACACGTGCAGCTATGGTAGTGGAGAAGAACACGTGCAGCTATGGTAGTGGAGAAGAACACGTGCAGCTATGGTAGTGGAGAAGAACACGTGCAGCTATGGTAGTGGAGAAGAACACGTGCAGCTATGGTAGTGGAGAAGAACACGTGCAGCTATGGTAGTGGAGAAGAACACGTGCAGCTATGGTAGTGGAGAAGAACACGTGCAGCTATGGTAGTGGAGAAGAACACGTGCAGCTATGGTAGTGGAGAAGAACACGTGCAGCTATGGTAGTGGAGAACACGTGCAGCTATGGTAGTGGAGAAGAACACGTGCAGCTATGGTAGTGGAGAAGAACACGTGCAGCTATGGTAGTGGAGAACACGTGCAGCTATGGTAGTGGAGAACACGTGCAGCTATGGTAGTGGAGAACACGTGCAGCTATGGTAGTGGAGAACACGTGCAGCTATGGTAGTGGAGAAGAACACGTGCAGCTATGGTAGTGGAGAACACGTGCAGCTATGGTAGTGGAGAACACGTGCAGCTATGGTAGTGGAGAACACGTGCAGCTATGGTAGTGGAGAACACGTGCAGCTATGGTAGTGGAGAACACGTGCAGCTGTGGTAGTGGAGAACACGTGCAGCTATGGTAGTGGAGAAGAACACGTAATGCTGGACCACCGCTACTGCAGCTGTTGCAGGAGGACCGCTCTCTGTGTTCCTAGGCAACAGCTAGGGTCAGCTGGGCACGGATGGTGCTGGGGGAGGGGGGGTCGGAACCTTCCCTGCCGTGACGCCTGGTGCCTTGAGTGCCGTGTGGTGCCTGGTGACCTCCAGGCGGGGGGGGGGGGGGGTGCTGGTGATGCAGGAAGGTGGAGGCGGGAGGGAGGTGGCTGGGACAGCAGGTGGGTGGTGGGGAAGTGGTAGTTAGCAGGCACCACACTGCTTCCGCTCTTATGTTGGCCTCTCTCTCTCTCTCTCACACACTCTCACTCACTCACTCTCTCACACACACACTCTTACTCACTCACTCACTCTCTCTCACTCTTGTGCCGCTCCACAAGTCCAAGTCGGACGACTGGCTCTCACAATAACAACTATGAATGAATGAATAAAAACAAACAAACATTAAGAATGAATAGTAAACAGGTTAAGGCCACCCCACAACACAGCCACCCCCCCTACCTTGAGGTGCTTCCGGGGCTTAGTGTCCCCGCGGCCCGGTCGTCGACCAGGCCTCCTGGTTGCTGGACTGATCAACCAGGCTGTTGGACGCGGCTGCTCGCAGCCTGACGTATGAGTCACAGTCTGGTTGATCAGGTATCCTTTGGAGGTGTTTATCCAGTTCTCTCTTGAACACTGTGAGGGGTTTGCCAGTTATGTCCCTTATGTGTAGTGGAAGCGTGTTGAACAGTCTCGGGCCTCTGATGCTGATAGAGTTCTCTCTCAGAGTACCTGTTGCACCTCTGCTTTTCAACGGGGGTATTCTGCACATCCTGCCATGTCTTCTGGTCTCATGTGGTGTTATTTCTGTGTGCAGGTTTGGGACCAGCCCCTCAATTATTTTCCACGTGTAAATTATTATGTATCTCTCCCGCCTGCGCTCAAGGGAGTACAGATTTAGGCTCTTTAGTCGGTCCCAGTAATTTAGATGTTTTACTGAGTGGATTCTAGCAGTAAAGGATCTCTGCACGCTCTCTAGGTCAGCAATTTCTCCAGCTTTGAAAGGGGCTGTCATTGTGCAGCAGTACTCCACTCTAGATAGCACAAGCGTTTTGAAAACGCTTGTGTTTTGAAAACAAGCGTTGTGTTTTTTCGTTGTGTTTTTTCACAAGCGTTTTGAAAACGCTAGATAGCACAAGCGTTTTGAAAACGCTGATGAAAAGTATCATCATCGGTATAGCATCTCTAGTGTGAAAAGTTCTTGTTATCCAACCTGTCATTTTTCTTGCAGTTGTGACGGCTACTTTATTGTGTTCTTTAAAGGTAAGGTCTTCCGACATGAGTACACCCAGATCCTTTACATTGCCTTTTCGTTCTATGTTATGATTTGCCTGAGTTCTGTACGTGGTTTCTGTTTTTATATTTTCAATTTTTCCGTAGCGCATGAGCTGGAACTTATCCTCGTTGAATACCATATTATTTTCTGTAGCCCATAGAAAGACCTGATCTACATCTGATTGGAGGTTTGCCGTGTCCTCTATGTTGCCCCCCCTCCCTTCGTGCATAACACCTGTTCTGTGACCCCCCCCCCCTCCCCCACGCCAGCTGGTCAACCACATAACAACACACTTGAGGGGTCGCCCCTCACAAGCTGCCTGACCTCGTCCACCACCACCACTGTCACCGTGGACGAGGTCAATGTTGACACCGTCTCCTGCCTCCATTACCAGCCAACCCGTTCTCGCAAATTCGTAAAGTCAATAATGACTTATTAACTACGTGCATAGGTGATATACTAAACATAATAGATAACCTTGAAAAGATTCATAGAAAACACCGACCTTGCCTAACCTTGTTAGTATCTTAAGATAAGCATCTTATTGCTTCGTAATTACAATTATTACTTAACCTATACCTATTATAGGTTAGGTAATACTTGTAATTACGAAGCAATAAGATGCTTATCTTAAGATACTAACAAGGTTAGGTAAGGTCGGTGTTTTCTATGAATCTTTTTAAGGGTATCTATTATGTTAAGTATGTCACCTATGCACATATTTAATAAGTCAATATTGACTTATTAAATTTGCGAGAACGGGTTGTACCAGCTCACAGTCAAGTCAAATGCACTCCCAACTGGGCCAGTGGTGGACCTGGACTGTTGGCAGGTTTCTACTCCCGACAGCCCAGTCAGGAGCCAGGTGCCACTTGTGGCAGCTTCTTCCAACACTGGTGTCCCGCAGGGGTGGTGTTAGGCACCGTCAGTATGGTATGGGCTCCTTGGGGAGCCGGTCGGCCGAGCGGACAGCACGCTGGACTTGTGATCCTGTGGTCCTGGGTTCGATCGGCGAGAAACAATGGGCAGAGTTTCTTTCACCCTATGTCCCTGTTACCTAGCAGTAAAATAGGTACCTGGGTGTTAGTCAGCTGTCACGGGCTGCTTCCTGGGGGTGGAGGCCTGGTCGAGGACCGGGCCGCGGGGACACTAAAAAGTCCCGAAATCATCTCAAGATAACCTCAAGTATGTGGTGTGGGACGAGGAGTGTTGGTCTGCAAGTCGAGTATAACTTGGGGAGGTCGAGCTTGGGGAGTAGAACAACTCCCAGAACCCCATCAAGCAGGTACTGTACTGTTTATGACTCGAGACGAAGCCTCGCTTTATCTTCAATTGGCTTCTAAGGAGGAAAAAATACGTATTATAATTTGACATTATAATTTGAGAGGGAGTTAATATCCTTGCTATTTAGAGTAGAGGACGCCAACTATGACATTTAGGAAGTGTCTTTGAGGAAGACAAACAGTAGAACAAACAAGACATGTGAAGAGACAGTGTCATGAGCAAGATTGGACTCCAAGTTGGCATCAAGTGACCACATTCCATACTCACCTAGTTGTACTCGCCTAGTTGTGCTTGAGGAGGTTGAGCTCTGGCTCTTTGGTCCCGCCTCTCAACTGTCAATCAACTGGTGTACAGGTTCCTGAGCCTACTTGGCTCTATGGACCTCTGCAATGGTTATGTGTTTCATAAGGTGGCAGTCATCGCGTATGTTGTTAAGGTCTATTGTTTGCGTCGGGAGTAGTGCTGCAGCTCTGTTATCGACTTGAGTTGTAATTTCCCTTTCATTAATTGGGCAAAATTTCAATTTTCTTCCAGGTTTATCCTGAATATTTTTTTCCCAGAACTTCCTGAATTCCTGTTCTCGTTCTCTCTCCTCATAGAGTTTATTTCCTGAGGCGTCTATGATGTAGGGTGTTTCCTGAGGCGTCTATGATGTAGGGTGTTTCCTGAGGCGTCTATGATGTAGGGTGTTTCCTGAGGCGTCTATGATGTAGGGTGTTTCCTGAGGCGTCTATGATGTAGGGTGTTTCCTCAGAAGAGCTTCCCATCAGGGTCTTTACTTTTTTCCAGAACTTTCCTGGGCTTCTGTAGTCGACTTGGATATTGCTTATTAGGTCATCCCATTGTTCTATCATATCTACACTTGAAACTGTGCATGGAGTCAGCCTCCACCACATCTACACACGCCTCCAGATACAAAGGTTGATAAAGAAATACAAAAACTGCCTCTATAATGTAGAAAAGTCAGTACTTGATACTGTATTACTGTATTAAAATAGAGAATAACAAACAACATTAAGCAGGGAATAAACCTGCTGAGACAGCCACTTGGGGCCAGATTCACCAAGCAGTTACGCAAGTACTTACGAACGTGTACATCTTTCCTCAATCTTTGACGACTTTGGTTACATTTATTCGACAGTTTACAAGCAAGAAAACTTGCCAATCAACTGTTGTTATTGTTATAAACAGCCTCCTGGTCCTTCGGAGATCATTAACTGTTTAATAATTGTAAACACAGCCGCCAAAGATTGAGAAAAGCTGGACAGGTTCGTAAGTGCTTGCGTAACTGCTTCGTGAATCTGGCCTTTGGGCCCTGGAACTCTTATATGCTGTGCCAGCCTATAAGAGCCACCTAGTAACAGATATAATCCAGATTTGATTTGACAGCTAATGGGAACATACCCGGGAAGCTCACTATCTCCAACACTCCACACTCTCCAACACCCCACACTCACCAACACCCCACACTCTCCAACACTCCACACTCACCAACACCACACACTCTCCAACACTCCACACTCTCCAACACCCCACACTCACCAACACTCCACACTCTCCAACACCCCACACTCTCCAACACCCCACACTCTCCAACACCCCACACTCTCCAACACCCCACACTCTCCAACACTCCACACTCACCAACACCCCACACTCACCAACACCCCACACTCTCCAACACCCCACACTCTCCAACACCCCACACTCTCCAACACCCCACACTCTCCAACACCCCACACTCTCCAACACCCCACACTCTCCAACACCCCACACTCTCCAACACCCCACACTCTCCAACACCCCACACTCTCCAACACCCCACACTCTCCAACACCCCACACTCTCCAACACCCCACACTCTCCAACACCCCACACTCTCCAACACCCCACACTCTCCAACACCCCACACTCTCCAACACCCCACACTCTCCAACACCCCACACTCTCCAACACCCCACACTCTCCAACACCCCACACTCTCCAACACCCCACACTCTCCAACACCCCACACTCTCCAACACCCCACACTCTCCAACACCCCACACTCTCCAACACCCCACACTCTCCAACACCCCACACTCTCCAACACCCCACACTCTCCAACACCCCACACTCTCCAACACCCCACACTCTCCAACACCCCACACTCTCCAACACCCCACACTCTCCAACACCCCACACTCTCCAACACCCCACACTCTCCAACACCCCACACTCTCCAACACCCCACACTCTCCAACACCCCACACTCTCCAACACCCCACACTCTCCAACACCCCACACTCTCCAACACCCCACACTCTCCAACACCCCACACTCTCCAACACCCCACACTCTCCAACACCCCACACTCTCCAACACCCCACACTCTCCAACACCCCACACTCTCCAACACTCCACACTCTCCAACACTCCACACTCACCAACACCCCACACTCTCCAACACTCCACACTCTCCAACACTCCACACTCTCCAACACTCCACACTCACCAACACCCCACACTCTCCAACACTCCACACTCTCCAACACTCCACACTCACCAACACCCCACACTCTCCAACACTCCACACTCTCCAACACTCCACACTCTCCAACACTCCACACTCTCCAACACTCCACACTCTCCAACACTCCACACTCTCCAACACTCCACACTCACCAACACCCCACACTCTCCAACACCCCACACTCTCCAACACTCCACACTCTCCAACACCCCACACTCTCCAACACCCCACACTCTCCAACACCCCACACTCTCCAACACCCCACACTCTCCAACACCCCACACTCTCCAACACCCCACACTCTCCAACACCCCACACTCTCCAACACCCCACACTCTCCAACACCCCACACTCTCCAACACCCCACACTCTCCAACACTCCACACTCTCCAACACTCCACACTCTCCAACACCCCACACTCACCAACACCCCACACTCTCCAACACCCCACACTCTCCAACACTCCACACTCTCCAACACCCCACACTCTCCAACACTCCACACTCTCCAACACTCCACACTCACCAACACCCCACACTCACCAACACCCCACACTCTCCAACACCCCACACTCTCCAACACCCCACACTCTCCAACACCCCACACTCTCCAACACTCCACACTCTCCAACACCCCACACTCTCCAACACTCCACACTCTCCAACACTCCACACTCACCAACACCCCACAATCACCAACACTCCACACTCTCCAACACCCCACACTCACCAACACCCCACACTCACCAACACCCCACACTCTCCAACACCCCACACTCTCCAACACCCCACACTCTCCAACACCCCACACTCTCCAACACCCCACACTCTCCAACACCCCACACTCTCCAACACCCCACACTCTCCAACACCCCACACTCTCCAACACTCCACACTCTCCAACACTCAACACTCTCCAACACCCCACACTCTCCAACACTCCACACTCTCCAACACTCCACACTCACCAACACCCCACACTCTCCAACACCCCACACTCTCCAACACCCCACACTCTCCAACACCCCACACTCTCCAACACCCCACACTCTCCAACACCCCACACTCTCCAACACCCCACACTCACCAACACCCCACACTCACCAACACTCCACACTCTCCAACACTCCACACTCTCCAACACCCCACACTCACCAACACCCCACACTCTCCAACACCCCACACTCTCCAACACTCCACACTCTCCAACACCCCACACTCTCCAACACTCCACACTCTCCAACACTCCACACTCACCAACACCCCACACTCACCAACACCCCACACTCTCCAACACCCCACACTCTCCAACACCCCACACTCTCCAACACTCCACACTCTCCAACACCCCACACTCTCCAACACTCCACACTCTCCAACACTCCACACTCACCAACACCCCACACTCTCCAACACCCCACACTCTCCAACACCCCACACTCTCCAACACCCCACACTCTCCAACACCCCACACTCTCCAACACTCCACACTCACCAACACCCCACACTCACCAACACCCCACACTCACCAACACCCCACACTCACCAACACCCCACACTCACCAACACCCCACACTCACCAACACCCCACACTCACCAACACCCCACACTCACCAACACCCCACACTCACCAACACCCCACACACACCAACACCCCACACACACCAACACCCCACACTCACCAACACCCCACACTCACCAACACCCCACACTCACCAACACCCCACACTCTCCAACACTCCACACTCACCAACACCCCACACTCTCCAACACTCCACACTCACCAACACTCCACACTCTCCAACACTCCACACTCACCAACACTCCACACTCTCCAACACTCCACACTCACCAACACCCCACACTCACCAACACCCCACACTCACCAACACCCCACACTCTCCAACACTCCACACTCACCAACACCCCACACTCTCCAACACTCCACACTCACCAACACTCCACACTCTCCAACACTCCACACTCACCAACACTCCACACTCACCAACACCCCACACTCTCCAACACTCCACACTCACCAACACCCCACACTCACCAACACCCCACACTCACCAACACCCCACACTCACCAACACCCCACACTCACCAACACCCCACACTCACCAACACCCCACACACACCAACACCCCACACTCACCAACACCCCACACTCACCAACACCCCACACTCACCAACACCCCACACTCTCCAACACTCCACACTCACCAACACCCCACACTCTCCAACACTCCACACTCACCAACACTCCACACTCTCCAACACTCCACACTCACCAACACTCCACACTCACCAACACCCCACACTCTCCAACACTCCACACTCACCAACACTCCACACTCTCCAACACTCCACACTCTCCAACACTCCACACTCACCAACACTCCACACTCACCAACACTCCACACTCACCAACACTCCACACTCACCAACACTCCACACTCACCAACACTCCACACTCACCAACACTCCACACTCACCAACACTCCACACTCTCCAACACTCCACACTCTCCAACACTCCACACTCACCAACACTCCACACTCACCAACACTCCACACTCACCAACACTCCACACTCACCAACACTCCACACTCACCAACACTCCACACTCACCAACACTCCACACTCACCAACACTCCACTCTCTCCAACACTCCACACTCTCCAACACTCCACACTCTCCAACACTCCACACTCACCAACACCCCACACTCACCAACACTCCACACTCACCAACACTCCACACTCACCAACACTCCACACTCTCCAACACCCCACACTCACCAACACCCCACACTCTCCAACACTCCACACTCTCCAACACCCCACACTCACCAACACCCCACACTCTCCAACACCCCACACTCTCCAACACTCCACACTCACCAACACCCCACACTCTCCAACACCCCACACTCACCAACACCCCACACTCTCCAACACCCCACACTCTCCAACACTCCACACTCACCAACACTCCACACTCACCAACACCCCACACTCACCAACACTCCACACTCTCCAACACCCCACACTCTCCAACACTCCACACTCACCAACACTCCACACTCACCAACACCCCACACTCTCCAACACTCCACACTCTCCAACACTCCACACTCTCCAACACTCCACACTCTCCAACACTCCACACTCGCCAACACCCCACACTCTCCAACACCCCACACTCTCCAACACTCCACACTCTCCAACACTCCACACTCACCAACACTCCACACTCACCAACACCCCACACTCTCCAACACTCCACACTCACCAACACTCCACACTCTCCAACACTCCACACTCTCCAACACTCCACACTCTCCAACACTCCACACTCTCCAACACTCCACACTCTCCAACACTCCACACTCTCCAACACTCCACACTCTCCAACACTCCACACTCTCCAACACTCCACACTCTCCAACACTCCACACTCTCCAACACTCCACACTCTCCAACACTCCACACTCTCCAACACTCCACACTCTCCAACACTCCACACTCTCCAACACTCCACACTCTCCAACACTCCACACTCTCCAACACTCCACACTCACCAACACTCCACACTCACCAACACTCCACACTCACCAACACTCCACACTCTCCAACACCCCACACTCACCAACACCCCACACTCTCCAACACTCCACACTCTCCAACACCCCACACTCTCCAACACCCCACACTCTCCAACACTCCACACTCACCAACACCCCACACTCTCCAACACCCCACACTCACCAACACCCCACACTCTCCAACACCCCACACTCTCCAACACTCCACACTCACCAACACTCCACACTCACCAACACCCCACACTCACCAACACTCCACACTCACCAACACCCCACACTCTCCAACACTCCACACTCACCAACACTCCACACTCACCAACACCCCACACTCTCCAACACTCCACACTCTCCAACACTCCACACTCTCCAACACTCCACACTCTCCAACACTCCACACTCGCCAACACCCCACACTCTCCAACACCCCACACTCTCCAACACTCCACACTCTCCAACACTCCACACTCACCAACACTCCACACTCACCAACACCCCACACTCTCCAACACTCCACACTCACCAACACTCCACACTCTCCAACACTCCACACTCTCCAACACTCCACACTCTCCAACACTCCACACTCTCCAACACTCCACACTCTCCAACACTCCACACTCTCCAACACTCCACACTCTCCAACACTCCACACTCTCCAACACTCCACACTCTCCAACACTCCACACTCTCCAACACTCCACACTCTCCAACACTCCACACTCTCCAACACTCCACACTCTCCAACACTCCACACTCTCCAACACTCCACACTCTCCAACACTCCACACTCTCCAACACTCCACACTCTCCAACACTCCACACTCTCCAACACTCCACACTCACCAACACTCCACACTCACCAACACTCCACACTCTCCAACACTCCACACTCTCCAACACTCCACACTCTCCAACACTCCACACTCACCAACACTCCACACTCACCAACACCCCACACTCTCCAACACCCCACACTCTCCAACACTCCACACTCTCCAACACTCCACACTCACCAACACTCCACACTCTCCAACACTCCACACTCACCAACACTCCACACTCTCCAACACTCCACACTCTCCAACACTCCACACTCACCAACACTCCACACTCTCCAACACTCCACACTCTCCAACACTCCACACTCACCAACACCCCACACTCTCCAACACCCCACACTCTCCAACACTCCACACTCACCAACACCCCACACTCACCAACACTCCACACTCACCAACACCCCACACTCACCAACACTCCACACTCACCAACACTCCACACTCACCAACACTCCACACTCACCAACACCCCACACTCACCAACACCCCACACTCACCAACACTCCACACTCTCCAACACTCCACACTCTCCAACACTCCACACTCTCCAACACTCCACACTCTCCAACACTCCACACTCGCCAACACCCCACACTCGCCAACACCCCACACTCGCCAACACCCCACACTCGCCAACACTCCACACTCACCAACACTCCACACTCACCAACACCCCACACTCACCAACACCCCACACTCACCAACACTCCACACTCACCAACACTCCACACTCACCAACACTCCACACTCACCAACACCCCACACTCACCAACACCCCACACTCACCAACACCCCACACTCTCCAACACCCCACACTCTCCAACACTCCACACTCTCCAACACTCCACACTCACCAACACTCCACACTCACCAACACTCCACACTCACCAACACCCCACACTCACCAACACCCCACACTCACCAACACTCCACACTCACCAACACTCCACACTCACCAACACTCCACACTCACCAACACCCCACACTCACCAACACCCCACACTCACCAACACCCCACACTCACCAACACCCCACACTCACCAACACCCCACACTCACCAACACCCCACACTCACCAACACTCCACACTCACCAACACTCGACACTCTCCAACACTCGACACTCCAACACTCCACACTCACCAACACTCGACACTCACCAACACTCCACACTCGCCTCACAAAATCACAAGTCCAAACATTAGTATATGTAACACGTTCAAAACGATTAACACGCAGAAGGCATTGTTCAATAAATTCAATTTCAACAATAAGAATTTTTTTTTAGAAATAGAAACTGTCTTTAGTACCAGAACTTGCATGCAAGACATACGAGAAGTGACTGCGGCAGCGTAGTGTCTGCAAGAAATATGTGCCGTGGCTGAACATGACAAGGATGTGAAGAGCGCAGACACACAGCAGACACAATAGAAGCAAACGAATAATTAAATGTTTAAGCAGACACGATGACTATCCCCCACAACAAAAAAGTAATATAAACAAGGAGACGGAAGCATTAGAGCAGCAGCTGAAGCCACCTCACACCACACCGCGGAGAAGATATGGAAACCGAATGGAAAGCAAAAAAAAAAAAAACGAGAGAGAGAGTGCATCTTCTGCCAAACTGTCACAGAAAAGCCATTACTTCACTATCTTCTGGAATGTGAAGCAACCAACGACCTTAGAAGAGCTTTAAGAGTTCCTGAATCTTGCAGTGGCCACCCTGAAGCCATCAACACAGCCACTCTCCTGGCCTACAAAGGTGTCCAGCAGCTCGACACCCTCATAAAGACTGTGAAGCAGTATCCTCCCCCGCGATAACAGCTTGATGGTTAAATGCAACCTCAGAATACTGAAAAGAATTACTGAACAAAAAATTGTACCACTTACGGGCTATTCATGCCCGTGCCACCTCTTGGGTGGCTTAATCTTTATCAATCATTAATCCCCCCCCCCAACCACGACCAATACTGGACACACATACAAGACGGCTCATGCACAGGAGGAAATAAATAAATTTGTTAAATCCTAAAAGAACAGTATGAGGCTATGCAGGCGATGAGTCACAATAACGTGGCTGAAGTATGTTGACCAGACCACACACTAGAAGGTGAAGGGACGACGACATTTCGGTCCGTCCTGGACCATTCTCAAGTCTCAATCGACTTGAGAATGGTCCAGGACGGACCGAAACGTCGTCGTCCCTTCACCTTCTAGTGTGTGGTCTGGTCAACATACTTTAGCCACGTTATTGTGACTCCTCGCCTGCACAGGGACTATGAGACTTCACATCCAGGGATACCACCTTCCAGCCTCTCAATTCTCAAATCATTGATACTCTCACGCCTTTGACAACTGCTCGGTATCACTTCTCCTTCAGCGTAGGAGACATTTGTGATGGATACAATTGTGAGAACATTGATGGTGCACAGACACTGTAAAGGACATAAATTACTGACACTGCTTTAAACCACTCAAAATGCACTAGTTGAGAAGGAGACGAGACAAACTATGCATCTATGTTTATAAAAATGAATGTGTATGAGGTTGGGGGTCAGATGCTTAGAGCTAGCCTCATTCAACTTTGCGGGATGAATGGCCTGGGGTACGGGGCTGACATAGGCTGGTTGGGATCGGTTTTATTGGTACTATTAAGAGGGGGGGTCGGGTATAAAACTGAACCCCCCCCCCCCCCCTCACATAATATGTGAAACGCAGTTGGCCGAATCCCTAGATTTCTTGGTATATAAATAAATGGTAACTCCTCTTAATATAAGTTTTCAGCCCTGCTTCTGTACCAGGTAAGTCCATCACGGGCTCACCATAGCCCGTGCTACTTGGCACTTTTAGTTCCCAGTATCTGAATCTTAAACAACAACAAACATCTCCTTCATATAGTCTAGGGCAGCTGCACACATGCAGATGTACCTAATATATTAATAAAAAAAGTAACTCCCATGTTCTTTAGGCTATCCTCATAATGCCCCCAAAATGTGCCAGTGCAAACCACTGATCATGTGGCCCTGTAGGCCTAACTATCCTGTGTGATGGAAATTGTTAGCATGACGTAGCTAGTTCCTGACACACACTGACCCCTCCCCCCCCCCTTCACATAGTCTAGGACACCTCCACACAGGCACGTGTGTCTTATTGTGGGAGAGAAAAGCAGGTTCGAGGCTGGGGCTAGATAGGGAAGACTGTTGGGGAAGTGAGAGGAGAGGGGGAAGGCAGGAGAATGGAAAAAGAGGGAAGAGAGGGGAGGAGGGAGAGGTAAGAGAGGGGGGAGGGAGAGGTAAGAGAGGGGGGAGGGAGAGGTAAGAGAGGGGGGAGGGAGAAATAGGAGAGGTGGAGAGTGCGCGCACTAAGAGAGGGAGAGGCAGAGAAGCAGGCGGCGAGGCAATAAGACAGTGGTACTGCTGCTCCAGCTGGGGTTGTGAGGCCACCAGACCAGCCCCCCACCCCCCTTCCCCCCCCCCCCCCCGCCCTTCACACCCTCCACCTTACCTTACCTTGAGGTTACCTTGAGCTGTTTTCGGGGCTTAACGTCCCCGCGGCCCGGTCCTCGACCAGGCCTCCTCGTTGCTGGACTGGTCAACCAGGCTGTTGGACGCGGCTGCTGCAGCTGCATGACGTACGAGTCACAGCCTGGTTGATCAAGTATCCTTTGGAGGTGTTTGTCAAGTTCTCTCTTGAACACTGTGAGGGGTCGGCCAGTTATGCCCCTTATGTGTAGTGGAAGCGTGTTGAACAGTCTCGGGCCTCTGATGTTGATAGTTCTCTCTTGAACACTGTGAGGGGTCGGCCAGTTATGCCCCTTATGTGTAGTGGAAGCGTGTTGAACAGTCTCGGGCCTCTGATGTTGATAGTTCTCTCTTGAACACTGTGAGGGGTCGGCCAGTTATGTCCCTTATGTGTAGTGGAAGGGTGTTGAACAGTCTCGGGCCTCTGATGTTGATAGTTCTCTCTTGAACACTGTGAGGGGTCAGCCAGTTATGTCCCTTATGTGTAGTGGAAGCGTGTTGAACAGTCTCGGGCCTCTGGTGTTGATAGTTCTCTCTTGAACACTGTGAGGGGTCGGCCAGTTATGCCCCTTATGTGTAGTGGAAGCGTGTTGAACAGTCTCGGGCCTCTGATGTTGATAGTTCTCTCTTGAACACTGTGAGGGATCGGCCAGTTATGTCCCTTATGTGTAGTGGAAGCGTGTTGAACAGTCTCGGGCCTCTGATGTTGATAGTTCTCTCTTGAACACTGTGAGGGGTCGGCCAGTTATGCCCCTTATGTGTAGTGGAAGCGTGTTGAACAGTCTCGGGCCTCTGGTGTTGATAGTTCTCTCTTGAACACTGTGAGTGGTCGGCCAGTTATGTCCCTTATGTGTAGTGGAAGCGTGTTGAACAGTCTCGGGCCTCTGATGTTGATAGTTCTCTCTTGAACACTGTGAGGGGTCGGCCAGTTATGTCCCTTATGTGTAGTGGAAGCGTGTTGAACAGTCTCGGGCCTCTGATGTTGATAGTTCTCTCTCAGAGTACCTATTGCACCTGTGCTCTTCACCGGGGGTATTCTGCACTCCAGCAAGCCTCACACTAACTCGACCACGTAAACAAAAGCATAATATGAACAACATGCGGAGATGTGCGATGAATGAGAGAGTATGAGTGGAGCCTGTGACGTCATCGTCACGTCACGGATCAATAGTCACCCCCCCCCCCCCCCACGCCAGCTGGAGACAACCAGCGGGCTAACGTGGGCCCGGGGAGGGGGGGGGGGCTAATGGCCGGGATATACAAGTATACAAGGCACATTTATACACAAGTGATTGACAAGAATGGTCGTAGGTAACGAGCCTACGATCAGGTCGTCGCTTTGTGTAAACAAAGCTTTCTTTTCTTTCTGTAAAGAAAGAAACTGTAAACTTGTAAACTTTCTTTTCACTAGATTCTCTAGTGAAAGCCTCTACAGCCTCTACATCAAAGACACACTCATCTGTACTGAGCTGCTAAACACCTCAAATGATATGGTGGAAGTGCTGATAGTCAAAATAGAGATCCTAAATGTAATTGTTGTCCTTGTATATAAGTCACCGGAGGCAAACCCTCAGCAGTTTAAAGACCAACTAATGAAAATAGAACACTGCTTGGAAAACCTCACAAATCCAGCTCCGAACATCATCCTGCTTGGGGACTTCAACCTACGGCACCTGAAATGGAAGCACCTGGCTAATACAGTAATATCAGAAAGAATACCAGGAAGTAGCCTAAATGAGCAGGCACATGCAAATGACCTGCTACGGATGTGCGATAGGTTTGCCTTAAACCAGCAAATAGTAGAACCAACTAGGAAGGAGAACACGCTGGACCTCATTTTCACTAATAATGATGAGTTGATCGGGAACATAATGATTACAAATACCTGTTACTCAGATCACAACTTAATTGAAGTTCTGACAACCATGGGAAATGGACCTTCAAAACCAGTCCAGATTCCCGGTGGAGGAGATTTCAGCAAATTCAACTTCAATAATAAACGGATAAACTGGGAGCAAATAAACCAGGACTTCACAGAAATAAACTGGGAAGAACAGCTAGGAAATGCAAACCTGAACCAGTGCCTGGAAAAAATAAGCTCAGTAGCACTAGAAATATGTTCAAACCGCATACCCCTAAGAAAAAAGAGAAAGAGATGCAGATTGGAACGGGAACGTCGTTCCCTATATAGGCGAAGAAAACGAATCGCGGAACAACTTGAGAGTCGCACCCTATCTCAAGAACGGCGTAGAAGGTTAGGTAGAGAAATAGAAACAATTGAACTCAAGCTACAAGAATCATACAAAACCCAGGAGAGGCAAAGAGAGCAAAAGGCCATCAGTGAAATAGAGAGAAATCCGAAATATTTTTTCTCCTATGCAAAATCAAGATCAAAAACCACATCTAGTATCGGGCCCCTGCGAAAGGGAGATGGAACTTTCACAGATGACAACAAAGAAATGAGCGAGTTACTGAGGAAGCAGTACGACTCTGTTTTCAGTGAGCCATTAAATGCACTAAAGATTGATAACCCAAATGAATTTTTCATGGATATGATACCAACATCAAATCACATATCAGACGTCGCCCTATCCCCACTAGATTTTGAAGAAGCCATAAACAGTATGCCTATGCACTCTGCACCAGGCCCGGATTCTTGGAACTCCATATTCATCAAGAACTGTAAAAAACCACTATCGCAGGCCCTTCACATTCTGTGGAGACAAAGCCTAGATACTGGCGTTATCCCTGACATACTAAAAACAGCAGAGATAGCACCACTCCATAAAGGAGGAAATAAGGCAGAGGCAAAAAATTACAGACCGATAGCACTAACATCGCACATCATAAAAATTTTTGAGAGAGTGCTAAGAAGTAAGATCACAAAATACATGGAATCACAGCATCTCCATAACCCCGGACAACATGGTTTCAGAACAGGGCGCTCTTGCCTGTCGCAGTTGCTGGACCACTATGATATGGCATTAGATGCTATGGAAGACAAACAAAACGCTGATGTAATTTACACAGATTTCGCAAAAGCTTTTGATAAATGTGACCATGGTGTTATTGCACATAAAATGCGTTCAAAAGGAATTACCGGGAAAATAGGCAGATGGATCTACAATTTCCTGACTGACAGAACCCAATGTGTAATAGTCAACAAAATAAAATCCAGCCCATCAACCGTGAAGAGCTCAGTCCCCCAGGGTACTGTGCTTGCTCCAGTACTTTTTCTCATCCTCATATCGGACATAGACCAGAACACAACCTATAGCACTGTATCATCCTTTGCAGATGACACTAGGATTTTCATGAGAGTTGGCAACATTGAGGACACGGCAAACCTCCAATCAGATGTAGATCAGGTCTTTCTATGGGCTACAGAAAATAATATGGTATTCAACGAGGATAAGTTTCAGCTCATGCGCTACGGAAAAATTGAAAATATAAAAACAGAAACCACGTACAAAACGCAGGCAAATCATAACATAGAACGAAAAGGCAATGTAAAGGACCTGGGTGTACTCATGTCGGAAGACCTTACCTTTAAAGAACACAATAAAGTAGCCGTCGCAACTGCAAGAAAAATGACAGGTTGGATAACAAGAACTTTTCACACTAGAGATGCTATACCGATGATGATACTTTTCAAAACGCTTGTGCTCTCTAGAGTGGAGTACTGCTGCACAATGACAGCCCCTTTCAAAGCTGGAGAAATTGCTGACCTAGAGAGCGTGCAGAGATCCTTTACTGCTAGAATCCACTCAGTAAAACATCTAAACTACTGGGACCGACTAAAGAGCCTAAATCTGTACTCCCTTGAGCGCAGGCGGGAGAGATACATAATAATTTACACGTGGAAAATAATTGAGGGGCTGGTCCCAAACCTGCACACAGAAATAACACCACATGAGACCAGAAGACATGGCAGGATGTGCAGAATACCCCCGTTGAAAAGCAGAGGTGCAACAGGTACTCTGAGAGAGAACTCTATCAACATCAGAGGCCCGAGACTGTTCAACACGCTTCCACTACACATAAGGGGCATAACTGGCAAACCCCTCACAGTGTTCAAGAGAGAACTGGATAAGCACCTCCAAAGGATACCTGATCAACCAGGCTGTGACTCATACGTCAGGCTGCGAGCAGCCGCGTCTAACAGCCTGGTTGATCAGTCCAGCAACCAGGAGGCCTGGTCGACGACCGGGCCGCGGGGACACTAAGCCCCGGAAGCACCTCAAGGTAGCCTCAAGGTAGAGAAAGCTGAGCAAGTTTAGGAGGCAGAGCTGAAGACAGTTGTAATATTAATACAAACGGAGACCCCTAACCCACCCACACACACACGCATACATACACACCTGCTCTATCCGCACGTGTGCACACACACCAGCTAGCCACTGATAAACGCGCACACACCTGCCCCACTACACTTACTCTCACCCCACACCCCAGCCCCACACACCCACCCCACACACACACCCCACACACACACACACCCCACACACACACACACCCCACACACACACACACCCCCACACACACACCCCCACACACACACCCCCACACACACCCCCACACACACCCCCACACACACCCCCACACACACCCCCCCACACACACCCCCCCACCCCCCCCCACACACCCCCACCCCCACACACCCCCACCCCCACACACCCCTACCCCCACACACCCCTACCCCCACACACCCCCACCCCCACACACCCCCACCCCCACACACCCCCACCCCCACACACAACACACAAACACGACTGGAGTTAACAAGGTGGACAGGAAAAGCCTGGATTGTACTTGGATCTACACGAGGTTCTAGATTTTTTTTGTTACTCTCCAAGCCCCAGACTGGACTTGTGAGAGCTTAGACTAACAGGCTGTTACTTGGGGCAGCCCGCTGGCCCACATACCCACAACAGCCCAGTTGGTTGTGGTTCTTACACTTCTTGCAAGAACCTGTCCCAGCGCCTCTTGAAGACCTCCACCTTCGTTCCTGCAATATTTCTAATGCTTGCCCGGAGGGTGTTGACCAGCTGTGGACCTCTGATGTTCAGACAGTGCAATACTTAAACAAATATCTAATGAAAATCTCACCGACCTAACAAATTCACAAAGACTTGAAAGTTGTAGCATTAAATATTATGATAGATATCGTGAGGAGACATTCACATATGGGACTAATAGAACAAGAACCCGGCAATGTGATGTTATAGTGGCCAGAATACGCCTGGGATATAGACGTATCTGGCAGCTTTCTCAAAACCCAAATGTCGAGTACACAATGTGTCAACTTTGTGAAAGAGAAAACATGCACTCTCTTGAACATTATATTGTAGAATGTCCCATACTGACTGACTTTCGCCCTCCTGGGCTGAGGTATGCTGAACTATGTAGTTACTATACGAGTACTGGAACACTTGATGATATATTGGACTTATACTCAAGATTGACCATGTAATATATTAACTATAGAATGTATGTATGTGATGTAACTATATAACCTGAGCTTGTAAAAGCATCTTAATCACCTTCATTGTTTAAGTGCTTAATAACACACTAGTTTCTCTATCAGCTATCTTACCCTCTCAGAGTAGGAGAGCCATAAATGTATGTGTGTGTATGTATGTATATGTGTATATATATGTATGTGTGTGCGTATATATATATATATATATATATATATATATATATATATATATATATATATATATATATATATATATATATATATATATATATGCATGTGTATAAAGTATATGTGGAAGCTGATCAGAATTACATTTCACCTTTGTAAATGCACATTAATGATAATATGTAAAGCGACCACTTTATGTAGGACAGACGTAACTGTGTATCTATGTATTTATGTCTGTAGGTTAGATTAGCATTTTAACAGCACTACAATCCCCTACTGTGGTTGATTGTGTCAATAAATCCCTTATATGTTTCACAGATCTCTAACCCTGTCCATGGAGGACAGAAGAAAATGTATATATGCTGGTTAGCATTGTAAATGTCTGGCCACGTCTGTGGTAGAAAATAATAATAATACAAGTGCTCTGTGATAAGAGGTGTTGCTATGGCACCTCTACTCCTCACTGGTTCTGTTCTGCACTTCTACATTGCATTCAGTATTTTCTATGTTTATATATTGTTGTAACAAGAGACATGACAACAATGCCTCTACATAACCCAAGACAACACAGAACAGGGTGTTCTTGCCTCTCACAACTGCTGGACCACTAGGCGTTATCTTGAGGTTATCTTGAGATGATTTCGGGGCTTTAGTGTCCCCGCGGCCCGGTCCTCGACCAGGCCTCCACCCCCAGGAAGCAGCCCGTGACAGCTGACTTTACACCCAGGTACCTATTTTACTGCTAGGTAACAGGGGCATAGGGTGAAAGAAACTCTGCCCATTGTTTCTCGCCGGCGCCTGGGATCGAACCCGGGACCACAGGATCACAAGTCCAGCGTGCTCTCCGCTCGGCCGACCGGCTCCCGATCGGCGTGGTCTAAGATGCAATGGGAAGAAAGTCAAACGATGTAATACATACAGATTTTGCAAAACGCTTTCGACCAATGTGACCATAGTGGTACTGGCACAAAATGCATTCAAGTGGTATTACTGGAAAAATAGGAATATCGCTCTTCAGTTTCCTAATGAGCAGAACCGTGAGTGTAATAGTCAGAAAAGGCAAATCCGGACCATCCACAACCTGTCCTCTTAAAAAGAACGTCGCTTTTGGCCGTTTACCAGTATGGCCGAATATGGACGTAATTTGAAAATGAAAAAAAAATGAAAATAAATTCGTTTTTTTTTCAACAACAGTAAGTTAAGGGTCCTCTGATAGGTTAGGTGGGTAGGAAATTCTCAGAAAGTTTCAAACCGGTATGAAAAACGTTAATGAAAAGTTTCCTCTTCTAAGCTTGCCGAGTAAGCCGGACGACTCAAACAGAAAACGGAACAGTACGTCACTTGTGAGTCGATTTCATTTCAAATTACGTCCAAATTTGGCCATAGCACACATACCAGCCAAAAGTGACGTTATTTTTAAGAGGACGGGTTGATCCACACGCTCAGTCCCCGAGGGCCCTCTGCTTGCTCCAGTACGTGTTCTCAGTCTCGTATGCTGGGATCACTCCTCCGTCTGAGGCAAACCCCACCAATTCCCACATGATTTCAGCAGCTGTGCTTAAGTGTTCTGGAGACACACAAGCACGAGAGCACGGGAAAACAGTAGCCAGGCAGAGCATGAGAGAGTAGCGCAAGACAGCACCACAGGCCATTGTTGGTCGCTCCTTGTGGGAATCTTTCCTGTTTATTCCTACAGAACTTTAATCATGTCTCCTGCGTCTTACTTCTTCCAGTGACGTAGTTGGGAATGCATGTGTGGTTGCGTGTTGTGAGGCCGGGTGTGCAGGCGAGCTGTGTGTGTGTGTGTGTGTGTGTGTGTGTGTGTGTGTGTGTGTGTGTGTGTGTGTGTGTGTGTGTGTGACAATCATCTCATTACTGCCAGGGTGTAGAGGGCGGGTGTTGGTGCGGGGGCTGCCATGCTCCCGCACCAAGCTAGCCCCTCCCATCTTCTCTCCACTGTCTTTATTGTTTTCCCTCCCTTTCTTGTCTCTCCCGAGACATTACTGACAGTAGCGTGACCCCTACCGACACTACCATAATAAAGGCGAGAGACACGGCCGCTGGGACGTTGATCCTCTGACCCAACACAAGGATAATCATGCCTTTCGCAGTTACTCGACCACTATGACAAAATCACAGATGCATTAAAAGAAAATGTAGATGTTGTGTACACATGGGGGAGATGGCACTTGAGATCCGGTAAAGTTAACATCAAGAGGAGCCTCGCCACAGTTGGATGTCCAGCTGAAAGAGAGCCCCGTTATCTAACGCCCGGTAACTGCTGCTCTCATTGGTCGGCCAGATAGGATCACAGTGAGCCTCTGGAAGAATGTCAAGCAGTTGGTGTGGAGCTGCACACGTGTCTCTACCCTGGCTAATACCTACATTGACCAGTGTTGCACATCCAGGTGGTGCTGCCACTCACAGGGAATCAGCCAAGTCATGCAAGTACAGAGAACTGTATCACCACTACACTTGTGTCCCCATTTCTCTCGAGATACTTGGCGCCTGGGTAAGTGTTCACACCCCGGGTCAGGACACCCGGGTGTGGAACACCGGGTCAGGACACCCGGGTGTGGAACAGAGAACTGTTCTGGGTGCGAGTGTTTATAATCTTTTATTTGTAACTTGTTTCGTTAGCATTGGACAGTGGGCGTTATGAAGGTTCAGTGTGTTCTAAAGAAATGTTTGCACTGCTAGGTTGATGTTCACAATGTCACCTAATTCAGCCTCCCAGTTGATATTAGCAGCAGCAGCAATAAAGTTGCTTATAGAAGTTTCATTGTGCAGCCTAAAGCTTATCTTCCTTGTATCTAGAGGTGGTTTATTAATGTTGGTTAGGAGAAATGATGGGTAATGGTCTGTGGTCCCATCAATGATTATCCCTGAAGTTAGTACTCACCTAATTGTGCTTGCGGGGGTTGAGCTTTGGCTCTTTGGTCCCGCCTCTCAACTGTCAATCAACTGGTGTACAGATTCCTGAGCCTACTGGGCTCTATCATATCTACATTTGAAACTGTGTATGGAGTCAGCCTCCACCACATCACTTCCTAATGCATTCCATTTATTAACTACTCTGACACTGAAAAAATTCTTTCTAACGTCTCTGTGGCTCATCTGGGTACTAAGTTTCCACCTGTGTCCCCTTGTTCGTGTCCCACCCGTGGTGAAGAGTTTGTCTTTGTCCACCCTGTCAATTCCCCTGAGAATTTTGTAGGTGGTTATCATGTCTCCCCTTACTCTTCTGTTTTCCAGGGATGTGAGGTTCAGCTCCTTTAGCCTTTCCTCGTAGCTCAATCCTCTCAGTTCCGGGACGAGCCTGGTGGCATACCGCTGAATCTTCTCTAACTTTGTCTTGTGTTTAACTAGGTATGGACTCCAGGCTGGGGCTGCATACTCCAGGATTGGTCTTACATAAGTGGTATACAGGGTTCTGAAAGATTCCTTACACAAGTTTCTGAAGGCAGTTCTTATGTTGGCCAGTCTAGCATATGCCGCTGATGATATTCTTTTGATGTGGGCCTCTGGGGTCAGGTTCGGTGTGATATCAACCCCCAGATCCTTCTCTCTATTTGATTCTTGCAGGATTTCCCCTCCCAGATGATACCTTGTGTTCAGCCTCCTGCTCCCTTCGC
Organism: Procambarus clarkii; assembly: GCF_040958095.1. Lineage (NCBI taxonomy): Eukaryota > Metazoa > Arthropoda > Malacostraca > Decapoda > Cambaridae > Procambarus > Procambarus clarkii. The sequence goes on from NC_091240.1 coordinate 1,419,020, forward strand.
CTAATTTCATCACCTTACACTTTCCCGAGTTGAACTTCAGCAGCCATTTTCTAGACCATTCCTCCAGTTTATCCAGGTCATCCTGTAGTCTCTGTCTATCTTCATCCGTCTTGATTCTTCTCATAATTTTTGCATCATCAGCAAACATCGAGAGGAATGAGTCTATACCCTCTGGAAGATCGTTCAGATATATTAGAAACAGGATGGGTCCAAGTACTGAGCCCTGTGGGACTCCGCTGGTGACATCTCGCCACTCTGATGTCTTCCCCCTCACCGTTACTCGCTGTTTCCTGTTGCTTAAGTACTCCCTTATCCACTGGAGCACCTTCCCTTTTACTCCTGCCTGTTGCTCCAACTTTTTTAACAGCCTTTTATGGGGTACTGTGTCAAAGGCTTTTTGGCAATCCAGGAAAATGCAGTCGGCCCACCCTTCTCTTTCCTGCCTAATTTTCGTTGCCTGGTCATAAAATTCTATTAAACCTGTGAGGCACGATTTACCATCTCTGAACCCATGTTGGTGGTGCGTTACAAAGTTATTTCTCTCCAGATGCTCTACGAGCCTTTTCCTCACGATCTTCTCCAGCACCTTGCATGGTATACAAGTTAAGGAAACTGGCCTGTAATTCAGTGCCTCTTGCCTGTCACCCTTTTTGTATATTGGGACCACGTTAGCTGTCTTCCAACTTTCTGGTAAGTCTCCTGTTTCCAGTGACCTGTTATACACCATAGAGAGTGGCACACTTAGTGCTTCTGCACCTTCCTTTAGTATCCATGGTGAGATTCTATCAGGCCCAACAGCCTTTGTCACATCCAGCTCTAGCAGACACCTTTTGACCTCATCACTGGTGAGGTCAAATTCCTCCAAGGTTGCTTGGTTTGCCGCCTCCTCATTTAGTGCAGGGGCTTCTCCTTGTTCTATTGTGAAGACCTCCTGGAATCTCTTGTTGAGTTCTTCACACACCTCCTTGTCATTCTCTGTGTATCTGTTCTCCCCTTTCCGCAGCTTCATCACTTGTTCCTTCACTGCTGTTTTCCTCCTGATATGGCTGTGGAGCAGCTTTGTTTGGGTCTTGGCTTTACTCGCGATGTCATTTTCAAACTGTCTCTCTGCTTCCCTCCTCACTCTGATGTACTCATTTCTGGCCCTCTGGTATCTCTCCCTGCTCTCTGGTGTTCTGTTATTTCTGTAGTTTCTCCATGTTCTTTTACTCAGTTGTTTCGCTACCTTACATTCCTGGTTGAACCATGGGTTTTTCTGTTGTTTTTCGTTTTTCTCCTTTTGGACGGGGATAAACCTGTCTGCAGCTTCCTGGCACTTTTGGGTGACAAAATCCATCATGACCTGCACATTCTTGTCTCTAAGTTCTGTTTCCCATGGTATTCCCCTGAGGAAGTTCCTCATCTCGTCATATTTTCCTCTTCGGTAATTCAGTCTTTTCCCCTCCACTCCCATCCTTGGATAGGTTATCCCTACCTCCACCAAGTACTCAAAGGTCAGTACACTGTGGTCACTCATTCCTATGGGGGCTTCAACTTTGACTTCCCTTATTTCTGACTCATTCAGGGTGAATATCAAGTCGAGTCTAGCTGGTTCATCGTTGCCTCTCATTCTTGTGGGTTCCTTGACATGCTGGCTCAGAAAATTCCTTGTTGCCACTTCCAAGTGGAGAGGTTATGTTGGTCCAGATGTGGTCAGGAGCAGAGGCAGTACTATCAGTGATTGTTTCTTTTTTCTTCAAAGTTCCTCTCATTTGGGGCAAACAAAAGAGCCTCGCCGGAAGGTCCTCTCAAGTTCAAGTGTGTTTATTGAGACAAGAAAAGAAATACATCTCAAAGGGATAGAGTAGCTTAGGCTATTTCTACCAACCTCTACTTCAAGTCCCTCAAGGGGCAAACAAATTCAATAGACAAATAACATTACAAGAATCCCATTTAACATTGGAGGTTAATATAGTAAGCACAGCATATAAGTGTTACACTCTTGGGGCAAAATTTTTGTAGCTGCTATCTGTAGCTGTATCCTGTCTTATCATACCATTATTACACATCCAAACAATTTGATGTGGTACACTACTTATTTCCTTATTTCTGTAGTTATCAATAAGTTGACACTCTAATTGTTGGCTTAGTGATGTGTATTGTCTGTTACCTAACGCAGTTTGTAGAGCCGAACTTCAGTTCCTGGTCTCCGCCTTTCCGGCTGTAATTCCCACATGAGACTTTTATGAGACTTATTTAGGGTTTATGAGACTACAGCAAGAGACTTGAAGTGATGTATTTCCAGTAGAATGTATAAAAATGCATTGTAAGAAAGTATACAAAAATATACATTGTATAAGAAATTTGACAGAAAAAAAGTAGGTACATTAAAGTAAATTAAAGGGTTATCCACAAATACATATTAGCATAATTTGAGGATTATTGCAAGATATATTGTAGCAAACTATGTATATAATATGATATCAGATAACAGCAATGGTTACAATGGTCAAGTTGTATGGCATAGGTATATATATAGGGAAATTGAGTAGCACTAGATACATTGCGAGGTTCAAGTACTAGGTTATCTTGAGATGATTTCGGGGCTTTAGTGTCCCCGCGGCCCGGTCCTCGACCAGGCCTCCTCCCCCAGGAAGCAGCCCGTGACAGCTGACGAACACCCAGGTACCTATTTTACTGCTTTCTCTTCATAATTACCTTACCTATATTTCATTAAAATTCTTCATTTTCCCACACGGTCCTTGTATGAAGGCAGTATAATCTGGAATGTATTACTGTTAACATTGTTATTTACCTCCCCCCAATTAAACACTATTAATATCAGCATTGACATTTTCAACTTTTCCACAAAGTAGTTTTCAAGATGATTTTTGTATTGTCTAGCAAGGATAACATGAAGGTGTGACATGTATTTGTGTGTATATAAGAGAGAATGTCTGCCCATGTGTTCAGGGTTGGAGGCCAGATGCTTGGGTCTAGCCTCACCAAACTTAGCAGAGTGAATGGTCTGGAGTATGGGACGGACATAGGCTGGTTGGAGTCAGGCTTATTGATGCTTTTAAGTATCAATAGGGCCCCAATAAGGGGTCCCCCCTCCCAACACATTCAATGAAAATTCCCAGCTAACTTACAACTTTATTTATCTTGGTAAATACTAGACACCTTCCTAAGATTGATTGAACATACTATATGCCACCTGATTAACTGTTAGTTTGATATAGTTTAGTGATGGCGACAGTGTACAGTATGTGGAAGATACTGTAGTTACAGTGATGAAGGGAAAGTTATGAAAAGTAGAGGAGGGGAAAGGTTGGAAAAATAGTGAAGGGTAAAGGTGGTGGTGGATGGTGAGCAAGGAGGGTGGTGTAGGGTAGGAAGGGAAGGTCATAAGGGTAGGGAAGATGGTGAAGGGTAGGGAAGATAATGAAGGGTGAGGAAAGGTAATGAAGGGTAAGTTAAGTGGTGAATGGTAGGGAAGGTGGTGTAGAGAGGGAAGGTTGTAGAAGGGAAACCCAGCAGTGCCCTGGTAGTGATGATGGTTATAGAGGTGAAGACAGTAGTTAATGAAGATGGTTACAGTGATGTTGATAGTCCATGTGTAGTGTAGTTTGTGTGTTGCAAGTTGTGTATAGTGAAGATGGTTACAGTGATGTTGATAGTCCATGTGTAGTGTAGTTTGTGTGTTACAAGTTGTGTATAGTGAAGATGGTTACAGTGATGATGGTTGTGAGTTAATTAAGATGTTTATAGTGGTGAAGATAGTGTAATGAAAAGATGATTAGTGATGATGGTCATTTGCAGTGAAACTTGATACCATATAATAAGGATGGTTGCCTGTTAAAGGATAGTACAAGTGATGAATATAGCGAGTAGTGAAGATGCAGAGAGATGAAGCTAGTTTGTAGTGAGGTGTGGTCATGCAGACAATGTATTCCCTCTATTCCTGAAATCTTTCCATTTCTGAATGGAGAGGTGAGTACCGAGCAGTACTCAAGACGAGACAGAACAAGTAATTTAATTACGGGCTCACCATAGCCCGTGCTACATGGACACTTCGTCCTGAGTAGCTAAATCTTTAACAACAACAACAAAGTAATTTAAGTATTATTAGCATTATTGTGTGATCTCTGGATGTGAACGGTCTCATAATCCATCCTATCATTTTCCTGGCCGCCGCCGCTATATTTGCTCTGTTATGTTCACTAAATATCAGGTCGTCAGACATCATACAATCAGAGAACACTGTATAAACATCAGAGGTCCGCGATTGTTCAACATCCTCCCAGCGAGTATAAGAAATATTGCCGGAACAACCGTGAACATCTTTAAGAGAAACCTATTTTCTAAAAAAAAAAAAAGTGCCGGACCAACCGGGCTGTGGTGGGTATGTGGGCCTGCGGGCCGCTCCAAGCAACAGCCTAGTGGACCAAACTCTCACAAGTCAAAGCACACACAGCACCGCTCCTGTGCCAGGTAAGTCCACTACGGGCTCACCATAGCCCGTGCTACTTGGAACTTGTTATAGATTCAGCTACTCGAAACATCACCACAAGTCAAGCCTGGCCTCGGGCTTGGGGAGTAGAACAACTCCCAGAACCCCATCAAGCAAGAGGGAGTGAGTGTGTCCTGTACCCTGTACTTTGCTTACGTTCTATATTTCCACCATAACTACCTATAACTTATCACTGTTAAACATGTGTGTTATTTATGTTACCTGGTTGATGGGGTTCTGGGAGTTGTTCTACTCCCCAAGCCCGGCCCGAGGCCAGGCTTGACTTGTGAGAGTTTGGTCCACCAGGCTGTTGCTTGGAGCGGCCCGCAGGCCCACATATACCTGGTTGATGGGGTTCTGGGAGTTCTTCTACTCCCCAAGCCCGGCCCGAGGCCAGGCTTGACTTGTGAGAGTTTGGTCCACCAGGCTGTTGCTTGGAGCGGCCCGCAGGCCCACAGGCCCACATACCCACCACAGCCCGGTTGATCTTGATGAAAACAATCTAGTTTCCTCTTGAAGATGTTCACGGTTGTTAGAGCAATATTTCTTATACTCGCTGGGAGGGTGTAGAGCAACCGTGGACCTCTGATGTTTATACAGTGTTCTCTGATCTCATCCATACACACACACACATACAGGCACACACGCATACAGGCACACACACATACAGGCACACACACATACAGGCACACACACATACAGGCACACACACACATACAGGCACACACGCATACAGGCACACACACATACAGGCACACACACATACAGGTACACACGCATACAAGCACACACACATACAGGCACACACACATACAGGCACACACACACATACAGGCACACACACACATACAGGCACACACACATACAGGCACACACACATACAGGCACACACACATACAGGCACACACACACATACAGGCACACACACACATACAGGCACACACACACATACAGGCACACACACACATACAGGCACACACACACATACAGGCACACACACATACAGGCACACACACATACAGGCACACACACATACAGGCACACACACATACAGGCACACACACATACAGGCACACACACACATACAGGCACACACACACATACAGGCACACACACACATACAGGCACACACACATACAGGTACACACACATACAGGCACACACACATACAGGCACACACACATACAGGCACACACACATACAGGCACACACACATACAGGCACACACACACATACAGGCACACACACACATACAGGCACACACACACATACAGGCACACACACACATACAGGCACACACACACATACAGGCACACACACACATACAGGCACACACACACATACAGGCACACACACATACAGGCACACACACATACAGGCACACACACATACAGGCACACACACATACAGGCACACACACATACAGGCACACACACATACAGGCACACACGCATACAGGTACATACGCATACAGGTACACACACATACAGGCACACACACATACAGGCACACACACATACAGGCACACACACATACAGGCACACACACATACAGGCACACACACATACAGGCACACACACATACAGGCACACACACATACAGGCACACACACATACAGGCACACACACATACAGGCACACACACATACAGGCACACACACATACAGGCACACACATACAGGCACACACACATACAGGCACACACACATACAGGCACACACACATACAGGCACACACGCATACACACACACACATACAGGCACACACACATACAGGCACACACACATACAGGCACACACACATACAGGCACACACACATACAGGCACACACACATACAGGTACACACACATACAGGCACACACACATACAGGCACACACACATACAGGCACACACGCATACAGGTACACACACATACAGGCACACACACATACAGGCACACACACATACAGGCACACACACATACAGGCACACACACATACAGGCACACACACATACAGGCACACACACATACAGGCACACACGCATACAGGCACACACACATACAGGCACACACACATACAGGCACACACACATACAGGTACACACACATACAGGTACACACACAGGTACACACACATACAGGCACACACACATACAGGCACACACACATACAGGTACACACACATACAGGCACACACACATACAGGCACACACACATACAGGCACACACACATACAGGCACACACACATACAGGCACACACACATACAGGCACACACACATACAGGTCACACACGCATACAGGCACACACACATACAGGCACACACACATACAGGCACACACACATACAGGCACACACACATACAGGCACACACACATACAGGCACACACACATACAGGCACACACACATACAGGCACACACACATACAAGGCACACACACATACAGGCACACACACATACAGGCACACACACATACAGGCACACACACATACAGGCACACACACATACAGGCACACACACATACAGGCACACACACATACAGGCACACACACATACAGGCACCCACACATACAGGGCACACACACTACAGGCACACACACATACAGGCACACACACATACAGGCACACACACATACAGGCACACACACATACAGGCACACACACATACAGGCACACACACATACAGGTACACACACATTACAGGCACACACACATACAGGCACACACACATACAGGCACACACGCATACAGGCACACACACATACAGGCACACACACATACAGGCACACACACATACAGGTACACACACATACAGGTACACACACATACAGGCACACACACATACAGGCACACACACATACAGGCACACACACATACAGGCACACACACATACAGGCACACACACATACAGGCACACACACATACAGGCACACACACATACAGGTACACACACACATACAGGTACACACACATACAGGTACACACACATACAGGTCACACACACATACAGGCACACACGCATACAGGCACACACACATACAGGCACACACACATACAGGTACACACACATACAGGTACACACACATACAGGCACACACACATACAGGCACACACACATACAGGCACACACACATACAGGTACACACACATACAGGCACACACACATACAGGCACACACACATACAGGTACACACACATACAGGCACACACACATACAGGCACACACACATACAGGCACACACACATACAGGCACACACACATACAGGCACACACACATACAGGCACACACACATACAGGCACACACACATACAGGCACACACACATACAGGCACACACACATACAGGCACACACACATACAGGCACACACACATTATCACAAAATATACAAGAAATAATTCAATGAGAGGTGAAGGTTAAGTAGTTGTTGTGTATTGTTGTTGTTGTTGGAGAGGTTGTTGACGGTGGTGACGTCACGCAGCAGCAGCACCACCACCACTATCTACATTGTTGAAGACTTGTGTTACTGCAGTGCTGTCGCTCCCCGCCACCCGCACCAGCTGGCCGACCTTCTACTGTGTGTAAGGTCCCCCACCCTACCCTAGCCTTGCAAGGATTTCGGGGCTTAGCATCCCCGCGGCCCGGTCCTCGACCAGGCCTCCTGGTTGCTGGACTGATCAACCAGGCTGTTGGACGCGGCTGCTCGCAGCCTGACGTATGGGGCCAGCCTGACGCTGGGCCAGTGTTCTTACTGTATGTCAAGTTGGTCTGGCCAGAAGAGGCAGGCTCGCCTCTCCTGAGTGAGGCGTAGCCTGCAGGCCAGTGGAGTGTTTGGCTGCCAATTAGTTTTATTGTAGATCAGATCAAATTTATTCCGTGTGTTGACTGAGTGATGCCTTGTAGAGTTATCCTGGTGCAGCTTAGAGTTATCCTGGTGCAGCTTAGAGTTATCCTGGTGCAGCTTATACAGCTGTGCTTTTACCCTCCTATTTAATGGCTGGCCTTGAGACGAGCACTGTAATATAAGAATGGTTATCTCCAGATGATTTCGGGCTCGGTGTCCCCGCGGCCCGGTCCTCCACCAGGCCTCCACCCCCAGGAAGCAGCCCGTGACAGCTGTCTAACTCCCAGGTACCTATTTACTGTTTGGTGAACAGGGGGCATCAGGATGAAAGAAACTACCCATTTGTTTTCCCCTCCGCCGGGGATCGAACCCGGAACCTCAGGACTACGAATCCGAAGCGCTGTTCACCCAGTTGTCAGGGCCCTACCTCGGGCGTGACGGTGTGTACCATAACAGCCTGGTTGACCCACCAGGCCTGGTCAAAGACCGGGCGATGGGAACGGTGATCACAGGGAGCCGGTCGGCCGAGCGGACAGCACGCTGGATTTGTTATCCTGTGGTCCTGGGTTCGATCCCAGGCGCCGGCGAGAAACAATGGGCACAGTTTCTTTCACCCTAAGCCCCTGTTACCTAGCAGTAAATAGGTACCTGGGTGTTAGTCAGCTGTCACGGGCTGCTTCCTGGGGGTGGAGGTCTGGTCGAGGACCGGGCCGCGGGGACACTAAAGCCCCGAAATCATCTCAAGGTAACCAAGATAACGGTAGGGTTAAGGGCATGTTTTTTTTCTATTTTTCTGAAGGGCAGCAGATCCAGGCGGGGTGCAGCTGGGGCTCTTAGACGCAGCTGTCCAGTCACTTAGTTCCCTGGTGGGGGTCGCTGGGGGTCAGGGGGGGCTGTGGGGGTCAGGGGGGGAGCGGTACTGAGCCACAGTGCCAGCTTCTCCATAACATTGTTTGAAACCAATAGTTATACTGTACCTGTAACAAAGTTTTAAGATACATGTTGAGATTATAGAGTTTGTGATGGAAGCTTTGATTAGGGAAGGTGGCGAGGGGGAGCGTCTTCCCCCCCTCCCTGCCCCCCTCCCTCCCTGCCCCCCTCCCAGTGGGGGGGTCGTTTATGTTGTGCGGCACGTGGGGGGGGGGGAGGGGGAGGTGCGCTTACTGTGATGCGTAGTTTGTCCAGCGTGCGTGCGTGCGTGCGTGTGTGTGTGTGTGTGTGTGTGTGTGTGTGTGTGTGTGTGTGTGTGTGTGTGTGTGTGTGTGTGTGTGTGTGTGCGCGTGTGTGTGTGTGTGTGTGTGTGCGTGTGTGCGTGTGTGCGTGTGCGTGCGCGTGCGTGTGCGTGCGTGTGCGTGCGTGTGCGTGCGTGTGCGTGTGTGTGTGTGTGTGTGTGTGTGTGTGTGTGTGTGTGTGTGTGTGTGTGTGTGTGTGTGTGTGTGTGTGCGCGTGTGCGCGTGTGCGTGTGTGTGTGTGTGTGCGTGCGTGTGTGTGTGTGTGTGTGTGTGTGTGTGTGTGTGTGTGTGTGTGTGTGTGTGTGTGTGCGTGCGTGTGCGTGTGCGTGTGTGTGTGTGCGTGCGTGTGTGTGTGTGTGTGTATTCATCTAGTTGTGATTGCGGGGGTTGAGCTCTGCTCTTTCGGCCCGCCTCTCAACTGTCAGTCAACTGTTTCTACTACTACTACCACCTTTTTTCCACACCACACACCCACCCCCCGTGACAGCTGACTAACTCCCAGGTACCTATTTACTGCTAGGTAACACGGGCATAGAGTGAAAGAAACTGCCCATCGTTTCGGGATCGATCCCGGGACCACAGGATCACGTGTCCAGCGTGCTGTCCACTCTGCCACCGGCTCCCCCATATATGTGCTGTCTTGTGCGAGAGCGGGTTGCCTATTGTAGAAGGGAGTATTTAAGCAACAGAAAACAGCGAGTAACTGAGAGGGGAGACATCAGAGTGGCGAGATGTCACCAGCGGAGTCCCACAGGGCTCAGTACTTGGACCCATCCTGTTTCTAATATATGTAAACGATCTTCCAGAGGGTATAGACTCATTCCTCTCAATGTTTGTTGGTGATGCCAAAATTATGAGAAGAATCAAGACGGATGAAGATAGACAGAGACTACAGGATGACCTGGACAAACTGGAGGAATGGTCTAGAAAATGGCTGCTAAAGTTCAACTCAGAAAAGTGTAAAGTAATGAAATTAGGCGAAGGTAGCAGAAGGCTGAACACAAGGTACCATCTGGGAGGTGAAATCCTGCAAGAGTCAAATAGAAAGATTTGGGGGTTGATATCACACCGAATCTGTCCCCAGAGGCCCACATCAAAAGGATGTCATCAGCGGCATATGCTAGACTGGTCAACATAAGAACTGCCTTTAGAAACTTGTGTAAGGAATCGTTCAGGACCCTGTATACCACTTATGTCAGACCAATTCTGGAGTATGCAGCTCCAGCCTGGAGTCCATACCTAGTCAAAGACCATAGTCTAGTCACACCCAAGACAAAGTTAGAGAAGATTCAGAGGTATGCCACCAGACTCGTCCCGGAACGGAGAGGTATGAGCTACGAGGAAAGGCTAAAGGAGCTGAATCTCACGTCAGAAGAGTAAAGGGAGACATGATAACCACCTACAAAATTCTCAGGGGAATTGACTGGGTGGACAACTCTTCAGCACGGGTGGGACACGAACAAGGGGACACAGGTGGGAACTTAGTACCCAGATAAGCCAGAAAGACGTTAGAAAGATTTTTTTCAGTGTCAGAGTAGTTAATAAATGGAACACACTAGAAAGTGATGTGGTGGAGGCTGACTCCACACACAGTTTCAAGTGTAGATATGATAGAGCCCAGTAGGCTCAGGAACCTGTACACCAGTTGATTGACAGTTGAGAGGCGGGACCAAAGAGCCAGAGCTCAACCCCCGCAAGCACAACTAGGAGAGTACTTGTGTAAGCACAGTAGTGTACTCATAACGGGACACGGCAGCACGGTGCAGGGGTGGGAGTACGCTGGGAGCGGGAGGGGGGGGGGGGTAAGGAAGGGGGCGGGTGAGAGGGGGGTACAGGGAGGCCCGCCCCCCCCCCCAGCAGAGCAAGACTGAGGCGGCCTGGTTAGTAGGTCATCGATTTCCTGGGTGTTATTTACAGGGTCTTCCAACACTGTCTTGAACTGGTGGTGGTGTGCACTCTCTTCCCCCCCCCCCCACACACACACACACACCTACTCTCTCTCACACACCCCACTCTCACTCCCCCACACACCCACCCACTCTCCCCCACACACCCACCCACTCTCCCCCCACACACCAACCCACTCTCTCTCCCCCCCCCACACCCACCCACTCTCTCTCCCCCCCCCCACACCCACCCACTCTCTCTCCCCCCCCCCACACCCACCCACCCACTCACTCCCCCCCACACCCACCCACTTTCACCCCCCCCACACCCACCCACTTTCACCCCCCCCCCCCCACACCCCCCCACTCTCACCCCCCCCCCCCCACACCCACCCACTCTCACCCCCCCCACACCCACCCACCCCCCCACTCACCCCCCCCCACACCCACCCACCCACCCACTCTCACTCCCCCCCACACCCTAGTGTTCACTCTGAACGACTCCGACATAAGGGAAATCGGTTTCGAGGCCCCAGTAGGAATGAGCGACCACAGTACACTGGGTTATTGAAGAAGGGTTATTGAACTCGAGGAGGGGTACTGAAAACAAAAGGCTGGCATTCCGAAAGGGAAACTATGAGGAGATAAGAAAATTCCTAACAGATATAGCATGGGAAACAGAGCTCTGGGGAAAGACGGCCCAAGACATGATGGACTACATCACGCAGAAGTGCAAGGAAGCAGCAAACAAGTTTGTCCCAGTCCAAAAGGAAAACAACGAAATGAAGATGAGAAACCCATGGTTTAATCAGAGATGTAGGCTAGCTAAGCAGCAAAGTAAAAGGGCATGGAGAAACTATAGGAATAACAGGACACTGGAGAGCAGAGAAAGATACCAGAATGCCAGGAATGAATACGTCAGGATGAGAAGAGAGCCAGAAAGACAATACGAAAATGACATCGCAAGCAAGGCAAAGACTCAACCTAAATTGCTGCACAGCCACATCAGGAGAAAAACAACAGTAAAGGAACAGGTAATGACATTAAGGATAGCGGCGGAAGGATTCACTACAAACGACAAGGAAGTGTGTGAGGAACTGAATAAGAAATTCCAGGTCTTCACCTTAAAGCAAGGAGAAATTCCACAGATAAGAGAGAGAATAGTTAAGCAGGAACCACCACTAGAAGAGTTTGAGATTACCAGTGGGGAAGTAAGGAAGTTGTTACTAGAGTTGGATGTGACAAAGGCTATAGACCCAGATGGAATCTCCCCTTGGATACTAAAGGAAGGAGCTGAAGCACTGTGCCTGCCACTCTCCATAGTGTATAACAAATCACTGGCAACAGGGGTGTACCAGAAATTTGGAAAGCAGCTAATGTAGTCCCGATATACAAGAAAGGGGATAGACAGGAGGCACTGAACTACAGGCCAGTGTCCCTAACCTGCATACCATGCAAGCTGATGGAGAAGATTGTGCGAAGAAAGCTAGTGGAATATCTGGAGCGAAAGAACTTTGTAACACAGCATCAACATGGGTTCAGAGATAGCAAGTCCTGCCTCAAAGGGCTAATTGAATTCTACGACCAGGCAACAAAAATCAGGCAAGAAAGAGAGGGGTGGGCAGACTGCATATGTTTGGATTGCCAGAAAGCCTTTGATACAGTACCACACAAGAGGCTAGTGAAAAAGCTGGAGATGCAGGCTGGAGTCTACACGCTTGACAG
>NC_091240.1:1437180-1484680 GCF_040958095.1 Procambarus clarkii
GTGTGAAACATTAAATGAAAAGTTCCAAAGTGTGTTTGTACAAAATGAAATCTTCAGAGAACCAGACACAATAAGAATTCCAGAGAACAACATAGAGCGGATAGAGGTGTCTAGAGATGAAGTGGAAAATATGCTAAAGGAGCTCGGGAGGAACAAAGCAGCTGGCCCAGATGGCGTTTCACCATGGGTTCTGAGAGAATGTGCATCTGAGCTCAGCATTCCACTTCACCTGATCTTTCAGGCATCCCTGTGTACAGGAATCGTAGCAGACGTGTGGAAACAGGCTAACATAGTTCCAATCTACAAAAGTGGCAGCAGGGAAGACCCCCTCAATTATAGACCTGTATCATTGACAAGTGTAATAGTGAAAGTATTGGAAAAGCTAATCAAAACTAAATGGGTAGAACACCTGGAGAGAAATGATATAATATCAGACAGACAGTATGGTTTTCGATCAGGAAGATCCTGTGTATCGAATTTACTCAGTTTCTATGATCGGGCCACAGAGATATTACAGGAAAGAGATGGCTGGGTTGACTGCATCTATCTGGACCTAAAAAAGGCTTTCGACAGAGTTCCACATAAGAGGTTGTTCTGGAAACTGGAAAATATTGGAGGGGTGACAGGTAAGCTTCTATCATGGATGAAAAATTTTCTGACTGATAGAAAAATGAGGGCAGTAATCAGAGGCAATGTATCGGAATGGAGAAATGTCACAAGTGGAGTACCACAGGGTTCAGTTCTTGCACCAGTGATGTTTATTGTGTACATAAATGATCTACCAGTTGGTATACAGAATTATATGAACATGTTTGCTGATGATGCTAAGATAATAGGAAGGATAAGAAATTTAGATGATTGTCATGCCCTTCAAGAAGACCTGGACAAAATAAGTATATGGAGCACCACTTGGCAAATGGAATTTAATGTTAATAAATGTCATGTTATGGAATGTGGAATAGGAGAACATAGACCCCACACAACCTATATATTATGTGAGAAATCTTTAAAGAATTCTGATAAAGAAAGAGATCTAGGAGTGGTTCTAGATAGAAAACTATCACCTGAGGACCACATTAAGAATATTGTGCAAGGAGCCTATGCAATGCTTTCTAACTTCAGAATTGCATTTAAATACATGGATGGCGATATACTAAAGAAATTGTTCATGACTTTTGTTAGGCCAAAGCTAGAATATGCAGCTGTTGTGTGGTGCCCATATCTTAAGAAGCACATCAACAAACTGGAAAAGGTGCAAAGACATGCTACTAAGTGGCTCCCAGAACTGAAGGGCAAGAGCTACGAGGAGAGGTTAGAAGCATTAAATATGCCAAAACTAGAAGACAGAAGAAAAAGAGGTGATATGATCACTACGTACAAAATAGTAACAGGAATTGATAAAATCGACAGGGAAGACTTCCTGAGACCTGGAACTTCAAGAACAAGAGGCCATAGATTTAAACTAGCTAAACACAGATGCCGAAGAAATATAAGAAAATTCACCTTCGCAAATAGAGTGGTAGACGGTTGGAACAAGTTAAGTGAGAAGGTGGTGGAGGCCAAGACCGTCAGTAGTTTCAAAGCGTTATATGACAAAGAGTGCTGGGAAGACGGGACACCACGAGCGTAGCTCTCATCCTGTAACTACACTTAGGTAATTACACTTAGGTAATTACACACACGCACACACACACACGCACACACACACACACGCACACACACACACACGCACACACACGCACGCGCGCACACACACGCACGCACGCGCACGCACACGCACGCACACGCACGCACACGCACGCACACGCACACACACGCACACACACGCACACACACGCACACACGCGCACACACGCGCACACACGCACACACACGCGCACGCGCGCACGCACACACACACACACACACACACACACACACACACACACACACACACACACAGAAGAGTTAGGGGGGACATAATCACCACATACAAGTTTCTCAGAGGAATTAATAGGGTAGATAGGCAGACTATTTAACACAAGGTATTATCTGACTACAATACTGACGCAACTTTATTTTATTTCCATTTTATTTCTCTGTAATGATTATTCACTAGTAATCCTGAATAATAATTTATAAATTTCAATGCAGTGGTGTAGTGCATGGTGTATATACTGCAGGGAGTGGCTAGTAAAAGTTGTTTTTGTTTCAGATCAATCTCCGCCTCATCCTGGTGAGCGGAAAGACGAAAGAGTTCCTCTTCAGCCCCAGTGAGTCAGCAGGAGATATAGCACAGTTTGTATTCGACAATTGGCCTGAAGGTAAGTGCTCACACACACGCTTCCTTCAGCATCCAGTGTGACAAGTCACTCTGAAATGTTGTTGTTATTTCTGTACTTATACTAAGTACAAGGTGCCATGGACATTTAGGGCTAGACATGTACAATAAGTACTTTAAGTTTAAAATTTGTTTTAATAATTGATTCTCACACACTGTTTCATCTGATTTGTTTCTTCACTGTCCGATGTACTGTTTTTACATTACATTATATATACTGTACTGTATATGACCTTCAGACAATACAGGGTGGGACCTACTCAACTTGAATATTTCATAGCATTTTTGCTACTTTTATGGACTAGGTCTCTCTCAAAGGAAAACTACTTACTCGGTGCAGGGACTAAAATTAATTAAGAGTGAGGCAGCAATATATATATCCCTCATTTAGCCAGATATTTGTGTATCTGTGTATCTTGTTTGCACCTCTTGAGTGCCTCTTGAAGATGTCTACCTTGGTTCTGGCAATATTTCTGATATGAGATTAAGGAAAATCACTGGTGCCCTGTGGCGCCACTGATTTTCACTGAAAAGCACTGTGCCTGGAGGTACAGAGCTTTTTCCTGAGCTTGCACTCGATTTTATTTGGTTGACTGTAGAAAATTTAATATCCATTGCCTTACTTTATCTGTTATTCCTACTGACCTTACTTTGTGGGCTATCACTCCATGGTCACATTTATTAAATGCCTTTGCAAAATCCATATATACCACATGTACATTGTTTTTCTTCTATCTATAGAAGTGCAATCTATAGAAGCACAATCTTTCTGCGCTAAACTCATATTGACCTGGGTTGTGGGGGTCATTGGTCTCTATGAAACTGGTGACTTGTCTCTTGATCACTCTATCAATAACTTTTACTATGTGGGATGTTAGTGTGACTAGTCTATACTGTACTGTAATTCTTAGCCAATACTTTCTCCCTCTCAGTACTCTCTTCTCTAGGTAGGGAAGCTATATTTGCTGATTAAAGTGTTTCTGGTATCTTCCCACTGTCCAAGCTTCGTTTTTCACACTATACCGAATGCTTATGCTACTAGCACTTTGCATTTCTTTTTACTTATTGAATTCCACAAGTATAGATCTGGGGCAGAGTGCAAGGGCATGTTGTCATAATTTCAAAGTCTGCAGCTTTCGTGTTGATATAGGTTATACAGTATTGTCATGGATTTGGATATCATGTATAAAGACACTGTCTTGATCTTCCATTTTCATTCTGTTTATTGGGGTGCTAAACTTGTCTTCATGTTTGTTCAAATTTGTTACAAATGAACCCGTAGGTGGGGGTAATTACCATCTGTAGGTACACTATCGGCTATAGTTCCTGTGCTCTAACCACAATAGCTTCTTAACAATCCCTTACAATTTTTTATGCATTGACACACACATTGTTTGATTTTTGGTAAAGTAGGTGAAAGGTCAAGATTTCAAAAATATAAAAAAAAAGTCAACTTTTTTAAATACTGTAGTCCCTACTTTAGCCATAATATGCTAATGGGACTTATTTTGACATTGAGATATGTGGAGTTGCATCTTTAATGTACAGTATTGTATTTCATTCATTGAGACATTAGATTGTATTACTATACAGTACAGTATTACTTTAAGTACTGTACTGTATACATTTTTGGTGTCCTTATTTTATCTATACTATCTTTTTTACAGAATGGGCAGATGAAAGTGTCAGCAAGGCAGAAATTTTACGTTTGATTTACCAAGGGCGGTTTCTTCATGGAAATGTAACGTTAGGAGCTCTGGGCCTTCCTGCTGGCAAAACTTGCGTCATGCATCTTGTGCCCAGAGAGAATCTGCCGGAGCCAAACTCACAAGGTATGAAATGGCATTTTCACCATTTTGATTGATGCTGAATTTACATTTCTATGTGTATGGTATATACAGCATATTGTAGCATTTGCACTTCAATAAATTAATTTTCATATTAAACTTTTGTGGGAGGGGTCCCCCTTAGTAGCTTCTTGAGCTAGCCACCTGGTTAGTCTCCACCCATCATGCCACACCATGCCCTTACAAGTCATAAACGACAACTGCACACGGGAAGCACAGTATGGTACACTCATTAGAGTTGAAAGGAGTGTGGGGATATGTAAATCGACCCAAGCCAAGAGGAAAACTATCAGAAAAGTAGAACACCTATCAAAGTGCTCAAAGCAAAGTACCATTCTCATATAAAAATACTGTTCATAAATGGCCTCAGTCAAATGCTGAACTGTATTTGGAACTTTCACAGAAACCCATTCTGGGGAATTCATGGACAGAGAGATCTGTATACCAGAATATAATCTATATACAGGCAGATGTAATAGTATATAGGTAGCATGAAGGAGTACTGTATGTTTGTATATTAAAGAGGACCTGGTATGCCCAGAGCTCCTTAACTCTACAAATGAGGAAGTGGAGTAAAAATAGAGAAAATAAACTTGGTTATTATTGTTGTTGTACAAACTACCAGATGCAATGGCTGAGGAATTCACAGATAAACAAAATAAAGAATAGCCTCAATAATCTACCAAACCCAATACAGTACCTGATATTATCTTACTAGGAGACTTCAACCTGTCTAGTCTAAGATGTAGAATAGCAAACAATATTATACAAGGAAATCTATCTGGAAATAACCAATCACAGATCAAAGAACTACTTAGATTCTGTAACAAACTTTTGCTCACCCAGCAGATAAAAGCCAACTTGGACAGAAAATATTGAACATGTAATCTTTACAAACAGTCTGGGACATTATGATCTCAGATACCACATACTCGGGTCACAAGCTTATTGAAGGTGCAAACTAACGTCAATACTTGTAATAAGTCCAAACAAATTATCAAATGAGAGGGGGTTATATAATAAATTAAATTTTAAAGGTAAGGTCTTCCGACATGAGTACACCCAAATCCTTTACATTGGTTCTTCGTTCTATGTTATGATTTGACTGCGTTTTGTAAGTGGTTTCCGTTTTTATATTTTCATTTTTTCGGTAGCGCAGGAGTTGGACCTTATCTTTGTTAAACACCATATTATTTTCTGTAGCCCATAGAAAGACTTGAGTTACATCTGATTGGAGGTTTGCCATGTCTTCTATGTTGTCTACTCTTATAAAAATCCTGGTGTCATCTGCAAAGGATAATACAGTACTATAGATTGTATCCTTGTCTATGTCCGATATGAAAATGAGAGAGTACTGGAGCAAGCACAGTACCCTGGGGGACTGAGCTCTTTACAGTTGATGGACCGAATTTTATCTTATTGACTATTACATATTGGGTTCTGTTAGTCAGAAAATTGTAGATCCATCTGCCTATTTTTTCCAGTAATTCCTTTTGAATGCATTTTGTGTGCAATAACACCATGGTCACATTTGTCGAAGGCTTTTGCAAAATCTGTGTAAATTACATCAGCGTTGCGTTTGTCTTCCATGGCATCTAAGGCCATGTCATAGTGGTCCAGCAACTGTAATAGGCAAGAGTGCCCTTTCCTGAAAACATGTTCTCCAGGGTTATTGAGATGCTGTGATTCCATGTATTTTGTGATCTTACTTCTTAGCACTCTTTCAGATTTTTATGATTTTTGACTATTGAGTGGACCAGATTTTACTTGTGGTCTGCAGTAGGCTTCTTTGACCCATAAGGGTCTAGCATGCATGATTAGTGTGGATCTAACCAGGTGGTTAACCACTGATAGGGCCCAACCTGACCTGAAGGCACATTATATAGTGAAGTTGAAACCCTAAGAATTCTTAAAAGAAGTTTTCCATCTCCCAGCATTGAATATTGACAGGGACATGTTATACACTGGAGGTAACAGATGCACTAACCTTTGTTTATGATGGTGTCATCTCTACACCGTATTCGACAAGATTTAAAATTGAACTAGAAACTGGCAAGTTATACAGAAAATCAACTGAGAAAAACTTTTCACACATCTAGAGTCATTCAGTCCCAAGTTCTTGTTCTGAATCAGCACTAGAACCAGTAACATATCCCCAAAGTTAATATAAGAATGTGTCATGTGTCTATTCTTAAACTCAGTGGTTTGAAAAAGAGGCCTTGGCTTTCCAGCATCTGACACACAGCCCACACACACAACTAACATGACTTGCAGTGCTAATTACTTGTGCAAACTCTTGGAGAAAATGAATTGAGTTAGACTTTATTAAAGACTGTTCTTGATACTGTAATTGTTTAAGTACAGTACTGCTAAAGTACTCTAATAGTAATGTAGTACAGTACTGTATTTAATTTGGAGAACAGGCACTTAATGACAAAATCTGAATATGTACTGAATATTTACATTTATTACAGATCAACGACAAAAGAGCAAGGGTGGATCTTCGAGCTGCTGTTCTGCTTCTTGTGCCATCCTCTAGTGACCATGGACCTACCATCATTGGCCCCGTGTCACCAATGACCACATCTCTAAGTCACAGCCATATTTACCATCCACTGCCTATCCAACACCAGTCAGCACCGTCAACTACAATGCTATAATCTGGCTACATTATGACAAGAGTAACTTGACTCCATTCATCAGGCTCTGGTGACTTGTTAATGTAGTGCTGTTTCCTCACACCCTGACAATACACACTATGTATCTTGTACAGCAAGAATGCATAAGAATTTAAAAAATTGGGCTGTTTTTATATTAAAGCTACTAAATATTTAAACTGGTAATTTATAGTGAAGGAGTTGTGTAGTGTTGATGTGCAAGTAACAATTATATTGACTGTTCAGAGACATTATATTGCATGATCATCACTCAAGGTGGCCTTCGTAATAGCCCAATGCAGGAATACGTAAGTGCTGTAAAAAGAACTAGTGTAGTAAACTGGTGCGCTCTTGTGACAGGCCACGTTAAAAGCTCCCTCCAGCTCTCCTGTTGAATCCCAGATACCATGTATCAGTAAGTAATTTTGCAAATAGATATCCTGTCTTGCAAGTCACAAATGCTGAAGCTAGAGTGAAATAGAAAAGTTTATTGTATTTTTTTTAATATTTTTTTTGCTATTGATAACAAGTATTTTTTTTATCTGTAAATGAGAATGATAAGTGTTGGTAACAAATTAAGTGAAGGATGGTGAGAGAACTTTCCCCCTGGGTGGTTTAGTCTGTGATGAACTTCTTCCTCCTTGTCCTCCCAGTTTGATGGTGGGGAAATGACTGTGAGAGTATCACATGCTTGATTCAAAATGGTTTGTGTGTTGACTTTTGCAGAGAAATGTGTGCAGGCAAAGACAGTAACGTGTCTTGCAATATTGGAATGTAAACTCCATGTAATTTGGAGTGGCAAATTTCAGAGCTTTCATCCAGTGACTGATGATGGGTGTTTAGGCACTGGTACAATTCATGATTGTACATATATATAAATATATATATGATAAGCAAATAAAAAGATTATGTGATATAAATGATAATGTGTAGGCCACTCATGTAACTGTTTCATCTGTCCAGACAATGTTTCAAGGTGGTTGTCTACACCTGTGTTGCTTTGTTTGTTTCTTGCCAGTGTAGGTCAGATATCCTCCGGCATGATACAGGGCATGCTGGCAGTGTGGGGGCAACTAGGGTCTTACCTTCTACAACCACAAATTCTGATGCCAGTCCAGAAATGCTGGGCACTTTTTGTTATTAATCTTAACTTAAATCAATATTTTTCTTTTACTGTAAATGTTTTACTATAGCATGAATTTTTATCCAGCATATATTTGTATTTATCATAGAAATAATAATAAATCTTCGCATTGATCCTGAAATTAGATAACATTATCATTTTAAACACAGAAATGATTCATATCAAGACTTGAGAATTGGTGCTTTACCCAGCATGCCCCATGTGACCTGATGCCTGACCCCTCCAGTCACACAGCTATTGGTGTGGCAGCCACTTTCTTTTATAACGAACAGTACAGTGAGCAAAGCTTTAGTACCGTATAACACTCCCAGCTTGCAGAGTTCCAGTCCACTGTGATTGAAGCTATCCACTTAATCAGTGTGCTCTTTATTTAGCCATACTAGAATTACTATGTAATCTGTCAATATAGACTGTATTATTCATACTCTATCTTCCTGCTTCAGTCACAGTGGTGGGTAATGCTCAGCTATTTGGAAAAATACATAAAGTTAAGAGCAAACTCCTTTAGAAAGATTTTATTAAAGTGTGTGTGACCTGAGTTATTATCCTCATTGTAGATCTGAGAAGATAGTCATGTAGTTTGGCTAGAAAAATCACTTGCAATCCTACAATGAGAACATTTATCTTGTAACTTCATTGTCTCATTTTTCAGATATGAGAATATGTGAGTGTTTGCATGTTTTCTTTCTAAAAAAAAATATATATATCTTGGCATTTACCATGAATGTCTTTGTGCTATACTCATCATTTCATCACATTTCATTTCATAATAACTCATAATTATGTGCTCATTCCCCATCAGCATGTCAAATATGATTGTAACGTTCCTCAACACGATGAGTAACGTGTGTAATATTCCTCAACATATGACATCTACAGTGTTCCTCATCATGAGAAATGCTCCCTCAATCCATATGGTAGCTGGGAGAAACATTTACCACCCACACTTACTTTAAGGTTGAGTTTCTAATATTCTGGTGATTATCATACCTCATCGGAGTAAACCCCTCAGTCATCAAGAGGGCGGCTCTATGTGAGAGATGGTAATGTTAATGAGCAATCCTGCAAGTACCTCAGATGTAATTGTTTTCTTCAGATTGTTTATTTTTTAATTATTTTGTTCATAGGTGATTATAAGGATGACATACAGGTTATTTTTAAAATTACTTAGCCTTAAGTTTCAGATATTTGGTAGCCAAATCACAAGTTTCTTATTTGTTTGAAGGTCATGTTAGTAGTTCAACACTGCCAAGACCTCGGTCATGATTATAGATTGTGGCATAACGAAGCGAGTCGTGGCTTGTTCCAGGTCTTGGAGTCATGGCATCTTTCTCTCTTGATGGAAAATATGCCATAAAAGATCAGATCTGAAGCCTATTAGTTTCAAAAACTCAAATCGATTTATAATGCTGTATATCTATGAAAATGGTAGAATAAATGGGCCTCACTTTTTTTCTTGGAAGGTTAGTTCACGTTGTGCTGTAGTAACCAGTTACCATTTTACATCAAAATATTGTGCAATTGACACTTACAGATAATTTGTATAAAAATATATTAGGAACATTGTATGTATTATGATAGGGAGATGCGATAAATGTTGGCTCCTCAAGGTATATTGCACAAAATTACATATCATTATAATGGCAGTCATTTCAGTTTAATGACATTTGTTTTTTTATTTCTTGATGAATTTGCTCAGATCCAAGGCCACATGATTGACTTACAATGAGTTCTCTAATGAGTCAGGATTCGTGTTACAGTACTGTAAAGCTTACAACGATCAAAGTTTTATTTACATCATATTTAAGTCATTTTAAAATTGTATAATTTTGTAAATTGCAACTTGTAACATCACTAGATATTTTGTGCAATAGATAATTAACATTGAACTAAATGAGACATGTCTCGTAAGCTTTGCCCTCTTCAAAATCTATGTACAGTATATAAATATAAATTATTTTAACTTGCATGTTGGTCCGATTGATCGATGTGTATAATTAATTATATTTAAATTTGTATTTTCTTGGCAGTCAAAGTTGTATCCTGATGTTGAGCAGTAAACCTTGAGTGTGTTGGTGTAGGTGATGACTGATGAGCGACCAGTCAGGAGTGAACATTAGTCAGAACAGCAGCATCTTTTTTATCCTTCACATTACTTTTGACGTTTGCATCAAAACCATATATTGTATAACTTTTGCGGTTGAATAGATACTTTCACATCTTAGGAAATTATTTATACTATATAATAAATATTATACTTCTTGGGTGATTTTAAAAGCACATGTTTTAGAAGCAAATCTGGTGCATTTGAATTCAGTTAACATTTATTAATCTCTTGCATTTTTGTGATTGATTCTTTTGATTATGGCTGCTGGTTACACCATCCAAGCAAATGTTTAGCCATCTTGGGAGTGATCGTAAATGGTTGAAATACTCATTCATTAATGGGAAATTTATGAGGGAGGAATGCAAAAATTACGAAATTGGATTATGTGATCTTACAAATGAATTGATTTTATTAATATTTGTACTGTATCTAGTGTTCATTGTGCATGTTTGTTTTGCTTTAGACCCCTTGAGTACTACACGTAATAAAAGGAAGGTCACTCTATATCTAATCAACAAATATTCCCTTTTAGCAAAGACAAAATTTATCTGTGTACTTCATTGGTGTTCTTGTTCTATACTGTAGAATGTGCAGTAGTGTGGCTTCCAAAATTGTTCTGTTATTTAAGTTGTATTACAGTTTCCTGTGGGAAATTAGTTGAGCAGGTTGTGGAATGACCATGTATTCCTTGTAGCGGTGCAGTGTTACTCCCTCGTACCAAACAGGCATTGCTGCCTCACTGGATGACATTAGCAACATGCTTTTCACTAGTGACACCCCCTCGACCTTTCAGGTTTATCCGAGAGAGGGCCATTATAAATAAATTGTAATGTGATTTTGAAGTTCTAATATTAAGTGGTAATGAAAACACTAGTTGAAATGCTGTTCTGATGATCCCCTTCATTTTCTCAAATTATATTCATGTATTGTACAGCCACAATATTATTGATCATGAATATTAAATATATATTGTATAGTCACTGAAAGAAGATTCACATATTACTATACAGTAATACTCATGATCATTGCAATCGGTCTCTGAAATCCAATGAGTGCTAAGGGTTGGGCCTATTAGGGTCATAATTTATAATTTAGTTGTAACACAATCCATGCACATGGTACTCAAATGTTATTTTTATGGAATCATAGCTGTCCTCCCTCTGTCATTCCTAATTTTGTTTCAGTATTTTGGAATGTACTTCCTGTTATCAATGGATGCATATTACTGCAGTAATATACTTCCCTGTATTATATTGTGAATATTTAAATAAAGGACCATTGTCCTAGATACAAATGTATTTTAGTAACAGTTGGTAGGTTCCAATATGAGAACTAAAATAGAATTACAAACATTACTTATGATGATAATCACACTATCAAAATTTTATTGTAAAGTAATCATGTGAGAAAGATTTATATGAACTTCATGGACATGGTGGAAGATTGCCCAGTATAACTAGCAAGTCTTTGGAGTGGTGGTGATGTATGGAATTGAAGGAGTTCTGTTAAATGCTGTTTAAAGTTTGTCAGTAGAAAGTAGACCTTAATGGTATAATATGCAACTTGTTTGATATTAATATAGGTGTACTGCAGGCTTGTCACCATGGTTGCTAATGTATACACAAATAGGGCCATGGTAGAAATGTAAGAGGGGTGTAAATCTAGCATTTAAGGTGAATACTGTACGAGTAATAAGATAAAATAATGCAGTTACGGCGGAACCTCGGCTTACGAATGCTCCTCTTTATGAATTTTTCGGGTTGCAAGCCCAATTTCTTTGTAAAATTTGAATTGTTTTATGAGTTTTGCCTTGAGTTAAGAGTTTATCGATATACGTATGGGTCGACCGAGCGTGTGGCTCTGGGTGGCATGGGCGACCGTGCTTCAGTTTAATTAATAGTGCCTCCTGCGTAGTGTCAATTGTGCTTGAATTCTTTGTAAAGAATTTTATTGTTTTTCTGCTTGTTGAACATAAAAGTAATTATTATATATCATGCCATGGGTCCCAAGAAAGTCAGTGGTAAGGTTCAACCTAAGAAAATAATTGAATAGAGGC
Organism: Procambarus clarkii; assembly: GCF_040958095.1. Classification (NCBI taxonomy): domain Eukaryota; kingdom Metazoa; phylum Arthropoda; class Malacostraca; order Decapoda; family Cambaridae; genus Procambarus; species Procambarus clarkii. The sequence continues at coordinate 1,449,312 of NC_091240.1, forward strand.
AGTAGAGGATGTCTCTTCCTCATTAAGAAAATGTGTGAAGTATGGGAAGAACTGTAAAGTTTTACGGAAAAGACTCGCACAGATAAAGCTGTTGCAGGCTGTTGCATTGACCTTATTAATGACAATGTGATGTCTCACTACAGACAAGTGTTAAAATGTAGGGAAAAGAAATTATCAAAGAAGGCACCAAGCCAGAATGTAGGGGGGAAAAAATAGGCCTTTAGACAAATTCTTAGTAAGATAAGCAGTGAGCTACAACCAGGTCCTAGTGGTATGCCTGCAAAATGTAGGAGAGAGAGAGAGTGTACCCCAGAGAAGTCATCACTGCCTGATGTTATAATGGAATGGGACTCCCCTTCCAAACAGTAACACCTCTCCTCCTCAACTGTCTTTCATACGCCAATAAGTCATAAATAAAGGTAAGCTATAACTTGTACGTTATAGTAAAAAATGTGTGTATTATGTATGAAAGGTATTTTCAAGTTAATATTTTTGGGAGTGTGGAACGGATTAATTCAATTTACGTTACTAGTATTTCATACGGGAAAATTTGTTTCGAGTTATGAGCCGTCCCTGGGAATGGAGTAAATCCGTAAACGGAGGTACCACTGTATGTTATCTTATTACTCATTCAGTATTAATCTTAAATGCTAGGAACCTGCATAGATAAAATTTAACAGAAAAAACTAACTAGTTGACAATTTGATTTAAGATTTAGAGGAAAAATGGTCAAAAGTAAAGTTAGTGTTGGATGTACAGTAGGAGGGTAAGTTGTGAGTCAGCAATAGATATGGATTATCTCTTTCTATATTATATAGTGATAGAGAGTAACAGATATAGAGGGGCAGTACACTGTATAGAGATATAAGCAGAGAAACAAATACATAGAGAACATTGTATCCCCAAGGCTATACATAGCCACAGGGATGTTGATCCCTGAAATCACCACAAGGTAGAGATTATTATAATTTTATATAATATTAATTATATAAAATACTGTATACCATACATACCATAAAATACTGTATTCATAGGTATTCAGAGCTGAATACCTATGAATATTATCTCTGTCTATATATTTCTCTGCTGTTTATTTCTTGTTTAGGGCTTCTATCCCCCCTAAATAGTACTCTTGCATCTTGGTATACAGTAATTGGAAGAGGATTTCTCAAAATGACATTGTCTAAGGTTGACTAACTGTATAATGAATTATAGGTGTTATAATTTACACAATGTTTCGAACCACCAAGGTTCATTCGCAAGTGGGGGAATGACAAGACATGCAAAAACATCTAATTTATAACACTGGAATGTCAGGTACATGCAAAATGAAGTCCTTACAGTACAATAAAATCGTAGACAAAACAAATAAATGTAGAGGGAAAGTGAGGTGACAGGCCAATAAACTAACCATGCAAAACTAAGTCACTACTCACTACACTAAACTAGTGTAGTGAGAATTCAGGTGACCGTAGTAGGCATGGCATTTTGGGCAGTGACGTTATGGCTTGTTTGCGTTCCGGTCTTGCTTTTGCTCTCGTGATGGGACATAGAATAATTCTGTTGAGTGTAGAACAACCCACCATAAACACTGTATATAACAAAACTTTGTGAATAACAAAATTATTCCCTCTTATGATGTCAACAAGAAGCCATGATGACATCACTGCCCAAAAAGCATACCCTCTATGGTCACCTAAATTTTCACTACACTATTGCCTGACTTTATTCTGTATACTTAGTATATTGGCCCATCACCTCACTTTGCATCAATATTTGTTTTGCCTAAGTTTCTTTTGTACTGTACAGACTTAATTTTGCACGTACCTGACATCCCAGTGTTATAAATTAGACGTTTTCTCATGTCTTATTCCTCACTTGCAAGTGAACCTTGTTGGTTCGAAACATTGTGTAAATAAGTATTATTCATTATACAGTTAGTCTTTTCTTTTAGTCAACCTTGAACAAATATGACATTCAGAGATATCCTTTTCCAATTAAACCAAGATACAAGAGCACTAGTTAGGGGGATAGAAGCCCTAAACAAGAAAATAATAAACACAGAATATGCATATTCAATGAAATACCTTTAAATGAAAACCTGCTGCCAATATACACCATTATCTTTATACATAACTAGATATAGAAAGATAGAGATAAATATAGAGATATACGTAGAGATATATAGAGAGAAATATTGAGAGGTAGTTTGTGTAATTGAGTTGAGAGAAGGAAGTTGCTGGTGCAAAAGCCCCTGGTTAGGAAAACAAAATAGGCATAAGTAATTATCAAAAGAAAGCACCAAGCCAGGGAGAAAATGCAACACCATTAAATGTTACTAGATATTCAAAAAGCACTAAATATCATTTAAAATGCCAATACAAGAACAAAAGAACACAAGGCAATGATAGAGAAGATATCAGATTCATTAAGGATTCTCCGACAAATGACCACGAGGAACAGTTGGGAAGGAAGACGCAATCATCCTGAAAATAGGGCATTCTACAAGGAAGTGCATGACTAAGTTGGACAATAAGGAACAGGCAACGTTGCATTAAGTCCCCCAAATTGAGCGTGTATGGCCAATATATACCCTAGTCAGTGTCGTTTCCCATGACAAAACGATAATTGCTTAATTGGTAGTGGGAAACGACACTGGCTAGGTTATATATTGACCATACACTCTTAACTCTGAGGGCTTAATGGAAATTAAGTTCCCAATTAAGTACCCCGAGTTAAGCGTGTATGGCCAATATATAACTTGGCCAGTGTCGTTTCCCACCACCAATTACAGAGAAAGGAGATAGGATACCTTTAAGAGTGCACAGTTTGTTTCTTGTAACATCATACTAATGACCCTGCCAACAGTTGTGGATTGAGGAATTAATAAGTAGAAATCTAAATTATAGTAGAGATAAATAGAAAAATAAAATTTTGGGGAGATGGGATAATTGTGGACAGTCTCCTTAGCAGCAATGTCTGCACATTCAAGGTAACACCAATATATAGAGTAATGTAGTGGGATTGCAAAGAAAGGTGTTCAAGAAAAAGGCATTTCATAACAGTAAGAGGGGGTAGAAGCCTCAACCACATAGATCAAGGTCTTGCAAAACTTATGAGAGATCCTTCCTAGGGGCAAGACTGGAACATCACAAGGAAAGAATGCAAATATGAACCAAAAGGGAATCGTGAAATATATATATCGAATAGAATACATCAAAACGGTTGAATGAGAGGCAATGCAGTAGACAGGGCAGCCATTATCAAGCTTATTTGCACTCCTCTCTCATGCTGCCTAGTGATGAACACCTCAGGAAGTATAGGACAAGTACAAAGTAATTATCAAAAGCACCAAGCCAGAGAGACTATGTAGCACTATCAAAGCTGCAGGAAATTCAAAAGGAGACTAAAATATCACTAAGGATGCCAATACAATAAAAGCACATAAGGCGAGCGTTAACAAAGGTATCAGATTCGCCAAGGATTCTATCGAGGGACAATAATGACAAAGATGCATGACTGTAACAGGGACACTTCAGTTGGGACAAGGAGCAGCAGAATGATGCTCCATTAAGTGCCCATGAGTTAAATGCGTATTGCCAATACGCAATCTTGCCAGAGCTGTTTCCCACCGCCAGTTATGGTGACAGGAGGAAGGCCAAGGGGCAGGCTATCTTTAAGAGTACGCAGTTTGTTACAAGTAACAGAAGACCAACGATCCTGCCAATGGGCACAGATTGAGGAATGAATGAATGGGTAGAAATCAGAATAAGGAATGCCCTTTCAGGAAATAGGACAAGTGCGGATAGCTTTCTTAGCAGCATTGTCCGCACACTCATTTAAGGGAATACCACTATGGTTGGGAACCCAGCAAAACTCAACCTGTTTAAATCAGGTATAGAGATCAGCAGCAGCTGATATTGGATTTCAACATGACTCCAAAGCCATGAGAACACTATGAGAGTCACCCACAATGACAAAGGGGCACTGATAATGGAAAAGCAATCGACAAAGGGCAAACAAGAGAATACAGTTCAGCCGTGCAGATACTAGCCTCTGGAGGTAGGCAGCACACATAAGTTTGGTCTGGAAAGACAACAAAGTAACCAACACCGTTGGCAGACTTGGACCGATCTGTGACTAGCCTCTTATTTTACTTAATGTCATGACCTCAGACTCCACAGCATCACTGGAAAACCATAGCCTGGGCCAAAGTCTCAATAAACGTCTAGGGTTAAGTAAAAAGGCATAAAATACACCAGTTTACTGGGGCATATAAAACAGGTCACCGTAAAACAATAAGAAACTAAAGTTCTCTACAACTGATACTCTATCACAAATAATCCAGATGAATCATAGCTCTTCAAAATCATTAAACTGTACACCCTCGAGACTAGCCGACACCAGGATCTATCCTGGCGCAGTGGTACACTAACCTCTAGCATGCTTGAAATACAAGTACAGGATGGTGTGTCACACATTAATAATTAGTGGGTGAGGATTCAATAGCATATCAAAGCACAGTAGCAATTACTTAAGGTCCTCAATTACCCACTTCAATATGTATACATAAAACACCTACCACCTGGCATAATTGATGTACATCAGTAGTCTGATCCTCTTAGTCTTATGTACAACAGCATAATTATATATACTGTATACAGTACTAGTAATCCATATATACATAAAATGCCACTCAAATCAAGAGGGTAGTACACAGGCAACAGGATGAGTACAAAGAAAAATGTTAAAGGAAAAGAACAACAGAACAGGTAAAAGCCTTTACCATGCAAGTCAAAGACTTGCAAAAATTCGCAAGTGGGACCCACCAAGGAGGTACGGATGGAACGACACGAGGAGAGACTGCTAACACAAACTGAAAGGGAAGTGTGTAGGCAAGACATCCGACAGAAAAAGGAAGGAGGTGAAAGGGAACAGGGCTCCACCAGAGGGGCAACAGCCAAAGCCCTCCAGAAGCAGGATTGAGGATGTTGCAGAGACCTCGCGAGGTAGCAAACGTAGTGATGATCTCAATGATCCTGGAGCGACATGATGTCCACTTCAATGTACAAGCTCTGGGTAGAGAACGAACAACAGGCACCAGAGCTGAGGCACAACCCAGCATGGTATAGAGCATCAAGATGGTGAAGGATAAAAAAAGAGGCAGAGTAGGAGGCTGGGCAGCCGCAATCCAGTTTAGACAGCACGGGAGAAGAGGGTGCGTCTATTAACACCCCAGGAAATACCGGACAAGACACAAAGGAGCACAAGGGCCTTAGTGCATTCGATCCGAATGCAAGAGATATGAAGTGATTAAGACAAGTGTCAAATATCAACTCCAAAAGTCTAGTAGAATCTTTATAGAGACAGGGACTACCATAGAAGTTAAATTCTACCCTGGGAAACACCTTTGAATTGGAGAAAGGAGGCATGGAGGCAACCAAGACAAACAAGTGATCAATCCCAAAAGTTTAGCACAATCTATATAGACGAAGAATACCATAGTGACAAAGGGGGACGAAGAACAACCTGCTTTTGAGTAAAAGTAATTATCAAAATAAGGCAGACAATGTAGCACTGTCAGTGTCACTGGGTCTGTAAAAAGCAATAAATATCACTAAGGATGCTAATATGAGAACAAAAGCACATAAGGAGAGTAATATCAATGATATCAGGTTCGGTAAGGATTCTACTGAGGGGCAAATGACCATGAGAGACAGACTGTTCAACACTATGAACATCCGAGGTCCACAGCTGTTCAATATCCTCCCAGTAAGTAAAGAAATATTGCCGGAACTAAAGTGGAAGTCTCCAAGAAAAAGCCAGACACTTTTCTGCATCAAGTGCTTGACCAACCAGGCTGTAGTGGATATGTGGGTCTGTGGGCCACTCCAAGCAACAGCGTAGATAATTAAGCTCTCACAAGTCAAGCCTGGCCCTAGGCCGGACTTGGGGAGTAGAACTAGCACCTCATCCTTACAATCCATCTGCTATTGCACTGTACCTGGTGCTTTTTATTATAAGTAATTATCAAAATAAGTTGCCAAGCTTGAAAAGTCATTTAGTCTTCTGATGTTCTAATGCTCTGCCATACTTCCTCTTGAAGTTATTTATCGAGAAGTTGTAAGATTTCTGCTTAAGCACATTTCATATTGTTTACCGCCACACTGAATAAATATTTTATTACTCATTCATGTTCCCAGATTCTGTGTTCCATAGTTCTGCTTTCCCTTATCTGGAAAAACTATTACATCTACTCCTCTCAATATTTTATACAGTACATGTATGTTATCTCTTGTCCTCCTTTTTACAGCGTAGTTAGGTCAAGCTCTGTTAAACTGTCATCATAATTCAACTCTGGTGCTAATCTGTTAACAGAATTCTGGCCTGTTTAATGTGCATACAGATGCTTTGTCTCTGCTGTCCAATTTTGATGTATTGAGAGGTAGACAGGGGCCTCCTTTCCTGGATATGCAATCAGGCAGTTTTGGGTTGCACTTCTGCTCCCTTTACTGCTTGCTGTGGCAGTGTACAAGCAAAAACACCTGCTGACACTGGACTCCTGTTTGGGTCATTGAACTACCCGAGAGGAGGCCTGACAGCTAAGTGGACAGCGCTTCGGATTCGTAGTCCTGAGGTTCTGGGTTCGATCCCCCAGTGGAGGCAGAGACAAATGGGCACAGTTTCTTTCATCCTGATGCCCCTGTCACTTAGCAGTAAATAGGTACCTAGGAGTTGTGATATCACTAATATCACTAAGCTGCTACTGGCTGTTTCCTGCAAAAGGAAGAAAAACGAGGCCTGTTCAAGGACCGGGCCTCAGGGACGCTAAGCCCCAAAATCGTCAAGATAACCTGCTGAAGGGGTTCGCTGTGAGGGGTCACCCTATGTGGATGGATATGAGTATCTGAACTTGATGAGGGCGGCACTGCCCTTTTTGCCCTTATTTCACCAGACTGTACAGTATCTGTAGTTTTTCCTGGCTGCTTGCTTTTTCTTAATTTTTTTTTCATTTATGCTCTCATTTCTTTGCTCGCCCTATGGCTTTCTGTGCTTGGGCTCCGGCTGTTGTGTATATGGTGGTGGTGTCTTTGGCCTAGTATGTGATTTTCTGCTGCTTCCTGGGTTGCAGGTTCGTGTCTCGGACAGGATCTTTGTACTGTAGGCTGTTGTGTATATGGTGGTGGTGTCTTTGGCCTAGTATGTGATTTTCTGCTGCTTCCTGGGTTGCAGGTTCGTGTCTCGGACAGGATCTTTGTACTGTACTCAGTTATCTAGACTTCTCTATGTACACTATCTTTCACTTCTCTGGTGGACACCATTGTGGATCACTTGGCGTTTTGCTTGTCTTAGTGTGGCAATAGAATTATTTTCCTGAGTCCTGAGATTAGATGTTATTTTGGGTTGTGTGACTTGTCCTGCACCCTTTTGTGAAGTTTGTCTTTTTCCCTGCTTCTGAGCTTCTTGCACTTGTCTTCTAATGTTTTGTTCTACTTTTCATGACCCAATTCATAGGGGTTTATTATGCCCCAAGTTAGTGGCAAGGCATGCCCATTCTCTATAGGTTCAGTATCTTTTTACCTTCTGAGAAGGCGTACCCCTATACTTTCGAGCAGTCACCCTGGTCATCAAAGCTGTCACGCATTATTGGAAAGTCTTTAGGCCTGGACCTAAAGAACTCAGGGTCAGAACCTCTGGTTCTAGACCCTGAGTTGGGGTTGGCAACTGGGGCCCCTCTTGCGGCACTGTTGAACCAGACCCCAGGGAAACCTGGGTTCTCTGGGATCTGGTTCCGTTCTATCATCTGGCAGGCTTTCTGCCTTTACCTGGTAGAGGTCTGTTGTTACTTTGCCTGATTTTTTTTTGTTTTGATCCATGGTTGTTGCCTGGGCTCAGGGTTCTTAGGCAATCCATCCAGAGGTCATCTGTATTTTTTTTCCTCCTTATTGAATGTTCCTTGATCAATCTGTATCTCTAATTACCTAGGTGTAGTTATAGGATGAAAGCAATGTTCATGGTGTCCCATCATCTCTAGTACCCTGTCATATGATGCTTAGAGACTACTGAATTTTGGCATCCATTGGTGTCTCACTTGTTCCAGCTGTCTACAACTCTGCCGAACATTTTTTTAAATAATTTTTGGCACCTTTGTTTCCTTAGCTTGAATCAATGACCTCTTGTTCTTTAAGTTGCAGGTTTCACGAATTCCTCTGTCAGTTCTGTTCATTCCTGTTACTATTTCATGTGTAGTAATTATATCATCTCTTTTTCTTCTTTCTAGCTTGGGTATATTTAACATCTCTAGCTTCTCTTTGTAGCTCATTTTTTTTCAGTTCCAGAAGCCAGTATACTGAAGTGAATGATATGGAAGGAAATGCAGAATAGAACCAGTGAAGAGCAGGGGTGCCATAGGCACAATCAGAGAACACTGTATAAACATCAGAGGTCCACGGTTGTTCAACATCCTCCCAGCGAGCATGAGAAATATTGCTAGAACAACCATGGACATCTTCAAGAGAAAATGGGATACAGTAGTTTTCTTCAGGAAGTGCCGGACCAACCAGGTTGTGGTTGATATGTGGGCCTGCAGGTCGCTCCAAGCAACAGCCTGTTGAATTAACTCTTTCAAGTCAAGGCTGGCCCTGGGCCAGGTTTGAGTACATACAGGGAATTACCAGGGAGAAGGCAGAACCACAGGCAATTAAGACGAAGATGAGAACCAAGGCTGAGACCTGACCCAAGGCCACACAAGGAAACTGAGGCCTGGAAATATTTATGAAATACTGGGCTGCCAGAATCTTTGTAGTCATAGAATCACCACCGAACACAGCATATGATGTACCCCAAGCTAGAAAAAGAGCCAGCCACAAACACCCACCAGAGCCAAAAGAGCAAAAACCCCGCCTCTAGAGAGCATTAAGAGCTCTAACCCAACAATCAGAGAAGGAACCCAAAAAAAAAAGAGCCTTAGAAAAGGAATCCTGGATCGAAGGGGCCACTAAACCAAGAAGAGGGCAGAAAAGAAAGAACAAGGAACAAGCAGGCTCAAGCGGTGCATGAGCAGGCACCGCTTGAGCAGCAGGTAAAACACTGTACGAGACAGCACCAATGTAGTATTGACACTCAATGCAAGCTGCAGCGGTTTCAGCAGCACTGCATAATACAGTGACAGTATTCGACATGAGATGCCAATCAAGAAAAAGTCAAGAAAGAAGAGTGCCACTTGCTTGGTAATGGAAGAAAAATGATGAAGAGAAAGGAAGTGGTAAAAGGAGTGCCAAGAAACATCATACTGCTGCCGAGAAAGTCCAGACACACAGCAGAGAAGGTCGAACCAGAGAAGTCCAGTACTGTATATCATCGGGCCAAGCTTCTGGTAGAGGCGAAGCCACAGAAAAGTGCCCTGGTCAAGCAAACAGCGCTTGAAACCAAGGCCGAGCTAGCCACCAAGTCAGAAGGACTACCTCTTCCTGGTAGGTCTCCAACTTGGCCAAGATCTGGAGCAACAGCTGGACCAGGAAAAAGAGGTACAGGAACCCCTACCTCAACCAAACCAACCAAAATTCACCCATTATGAGGGGCCTAACAATCAGGGAAGAGCTGCATAAAGAGGTAGCCACCAATGTTATGCCAATGCGAAGAGATCTATATTAGGATGCCAGAATATCTCGCAAAGCCAAAGGAAAATGGCAGCATCAAACAGTCTACTCCATGAAAATGGGAAGGAACTGGGTCAGACTTTCCACAAGAGTACTGGGCATTCCTCGAACATGAAGTGCACAGAGAAACCTAGAGAATCCAGCATTAGAGCTACTCACATCATCCAACTCCAAAGGGTCAATGGGCCAAAGCAACCTTCCCCCCCCCCCTCCCCCCAGGTCAGACAATGGACCACTAGGACACAGCCCAAATAGAGCCGGAGCACAGAGCTTGGAGGAATCCAAATCCTCCTCAGAGCATTCCACTCAGCCAAACACTCCCACACCATACTGTGCACCCGATGAAGGATAAGAGACCATCTACCCTGAGCAGCTGGGTTAGAGCTGATAACCAGCCTAGAGCCAAGGCTTCCTTGAAGACGACAAGCAAGGGATGCACCCCAAAAAGCCCAAAGAGAAAGCTGGCAATGCAGCAGTCGGCAAAGGGCCAACAGAGTCCGTACCCAGTGGTTGCAGTGGCTGTGAAAGGGACAGCCTCGCAGAAATCAGAACAAACTCTGAAGTCACACCCTGTGCAATGATAGAACCATGTAGGCAAAGTTCAGGCTCCTGCACAACCTCCGAGTGACCTGGCATTTGTCTCAACATCAACAGATGGCGGCCGGAGCAAAGCAGCCAGAGGAATAGAAAGTGATGCCGATTGATAATCCAAAACCACCAGCAAAGTCTGAACCTGAGACAGAACCAACTAAGACTTTTGCCAGTTCACCAGGAACCCGAACCTAGCAAGTTGAGAAAGAACCAGATCCCTGACTAGCACACACACGAATTGACTAAGAGCCCACACCAGCCACTCATTGAGGTAGGACAGAACATGACACTGCTAAACAACGACCTCCTCCTCTAGAAAGAGATGTAAAAACAGGGAGACAAACAAGAAGGCCATGGATGTCATTCAACGATTGGGCCAACTCAGCATGTCGACACATGAGGAGGATGGCATAGAATGTGGGGACCGCCTCCCAGAGCATGGGAACGTAGAGCTTGGGGAAGAGCCACTGAAAGCCACAATTGACATCAAAAACCCCGTCTGTAGACCCTGAGCCGAGTACCTGAACTTTCTCATCGAGCAAATCAGAATACAGCTCAACGAGTGCCACCAACAAAGGCACATGGGCATGGAGCTACAACAAGCCAACATCCCAGGAAAGAGTAGGAGCAAGCAGGCAGTTACTGAGTGGCTCAAAAGGCCACCCAAAAAACACCTGAAACCATGATTGTCACCTCAGGTCACTCGAGTGTGTGGGAATGACAAAAACTGTGATAAGCCCCTAAGGACAACAGTGGTCTGTGCCTAGGTGTCCTGTACCAAGCAGGACACCCAGGCACTGGGAATGTTATGCAGGACTTAAAAATAAACATTAAGGACATGAGCCACCAGTACAACTCACCAGCCAATGTTGCTCCCAACCCAGGTCAAGACAAGATGCCTCAAGACCCCTGATTCACCTAAGTGAGGACCACCTCAAGCAAGGAGGACTTCTAAGGAAGCAACCCCCCCCCCCCCCCCCCCCAAACACATCAAAGAGAATTGTCAGTGCAAGGGCAGCACCAAGGAGCATCCAGGAAAGCACACCAAATACCAGGTTCATGCTACACAACAGTTTGTATTCATGAATATAAACACTACAAATGACAAGGTTCCAAGAGCACTTAGCTAAAAAAAAACAATGAAGACTGCACTGTAGAGAGGCGACTCAAGAACCCTACAGGGGGCCTCGTAGCCTGGTGGATAGCGCGCAGGACTCGTAATTCTGTGGCGCGGGTTCGATTCCCGCACGAGGCAGAAACAAATGGGCAAAGTTTCTTTCACCCTAAGTGCCCCTGTTACCTAGCAGTAAATAGGTACCTGGGAGTTAGTCAGCTGTCACGGGCTGCTTCCTGGGGTGTGTGTGATGTGGGAAAAAAAAAAAAAAAAAAAAAAAAAAAAAAAAAAAAAAAAAAAAAAAAAAAAAAAAAAAAAAAATTAGTTAGTAAACAGTTGATTGACAGTTGAGAGGCGGGCCGAAAGAGCAAAGCTCAACCCCCGCAAAAACACAACACAACTAGTAAACACAGCAGTCACGTGGTTGTGACCGCACAAGCGTAAGAACCGAGAGCTCAAGCCCTTGAAGATTGTGCGGCCCCCTTCCCTCAAAATAATGGGGGAGGTGGGGTGAATGAGCACACACTAGTTTCAAGAGATTCAATTGTTTACATAGTTGGGAGAGTTCATTAGGCAGGTTCCAAGGCTCAAGTCTTTTTTGAACTCAGCAGTTGTTTGTTTTGGTTAGCTAATTTTCTGGATACTTTCCCTGGTGAGGTGATCGACTGTCGTCATCTCCCTGCCCATCTTTTTGGTGAATGCCAGGAACTTGCTCTGGTCCCTGTTATGCCTAAGAACGGCACAGATGATGCTACCTACTAGTAAGGAGCCTCTGAGATAGCTTCAGGGAGCCACAGGGGTTTTCCCCAGAAATGTTGTCACAACCAACATGTTGAACTACCGTACTGCACTGTACGGGTATTTCATTTGTTTTATACAATACAGAGTTAACTGTGTGCACTGTGTTGATCCCCTATTGAATAACAAATTATTAAATTTGAATGTTTTAATGATTTACAGTATTCCTATAAATAAGACACATAACTAAGGAAATAGCGTTCACTCAATATATACAAGGTGAATAGAAATTCACCCGATATATATACAAGCAAGAGGTAAATGTAGATTCGTGGCTTTTCAAAAGCATCAAGTCAAACAACAATCTTTTTATATATAATATAATGGAATTCTTCACATAAGCCTCTGTTTCACATGCAACATTGCCACCTATTAACATTCAAAACTGTTTACAATGTTCACAAAATTAAATCATGAATACCTGAATGTTGAAAGCGAGTCTGGGACAGAAAGCCTGTTTAGCTCTCAAAATGCGGTCATCATCATGTGTTGTTAATCATCTAGTACAATACAATCATATAAAGACATACATATTATGTCAACATTTCAATACAATGTTTCCCATATGGTTACAAAAGGTCAATGGTGCCTTCCAGTAGTCATGGAAGGCCATAAAATAATTCGGAGTCAGACAGACTTCAGTTCCTAGGTTCCTCATCAACAAATGATAATGACTTATCTAGGTAAACACAATGATCTTCACTATATTTTGAATACAGACGTACAATTTCACAAGATAAAACAAAGACAAATTTTTTTTTCGAGGGGGGGGGGGGGGGGGGGTTCACAGGAAGGGTGTCAATTTTTATATCTGTATTTTAGGGGCAATATTCTGACATTTCACTCCCTTTACAGCTTGTAATAACATCAAGGAAGCCCACCAAGAACTACACACACCAATATAAAGTACTGTGCAGGGTATATAACTCTTACTCATAATTCAGAGCAAGGAAAATGTTCAAATATTTGTTATTTAAGTAAGTTATGGGAAGTGTGTGAATATAAAAGGAAACATTTAATGTTATATATATATAGGCAAGGTTCTTTCACATAAAACATTTAAAATTCAAAACTCGTTTCCACAAAATATGGTGGAGGATGGTGTGCTGCTACAAGAGAACCATTTACTGAATGTATCAGAATGAGTGCGTATTAAGGAAGTACTCACTAGGTCCATCAAACCGTGCTTATTATGAATTATACATATGTCATATACAGTACAGTAATTGCACATTAGTGTACTATTACAGAGAAGTATAATGAAAACTTTTTTCTCTATATTTAAGAAAGTATAATAACCAATTTGGAGATCTTTCACAAACTTTAGGGTTAAAAATAATAAACTTCCTGTAAATGTAAGTGCAATTAACAAACTGTGGCATTAGAAAAAATAAAATATAAAAATTAATAGTACAGTAATATATTTTAAAGCATGCAGGCGATGAGTCACAATAACGTGGCTGAAGTATGTTGACCAGACCACACACTAGAAGGTGAAGGGACGATGACAATCGACTTGAGAATGGTCCAGGATGGACCGAAACGTCGTTGTCCCTTCACCTTCTAGTGTGTGGTCTAGTCAACATATTTTAAAGCATGTTGTTTTCTCGTGGTTTTTACAATCCATGGTGGGAGTCTAGAATAATGTTACCCTGAGAGTCTCTTATGCGGGTTCGTCCTGTTTTATAACGAGTTTCTGTCCTTCCATCCCGGTGCACAATCTTGACCGTTCCATCCGGGTACTCTCGCCGTTTTTCTAAAAGGGTGTGAATTTCTCTCTGGCCATTAACAAATTCAAATACTTTGCTGCCATCTGGGTTTGAGCGAACAACAGTACCATCTTTCATAATGCACATTTCGATACCGTCTTGAGAAATAATTTTTCGAGAGTTATCTGTAAAAATAATCTCTGAAGAGCCATCTGGAAGGCGGGTTTCTTTCTGACCGCTGGGAAATACTAACACTTCCTTTCCATCATTGAAGGTTGTATGACTTGTGTGATCAGTTCCATATATATAAACTGTTCTATCTTGGTGTATCTCTTTTCTATCTCCATTATAGTAACTAACAACTACTAATCCATTTAAATAAATTACCTTTTTATTACCATTTGCATAAACAATTTCTTTTGTTCCATCATCTCTAAATGACTCTGTAAACTCAGAATTCTTATCATCAAGAGGGACAGTAGTATTTTGAGTCATTTGAAGACTTCCTGTAGGCAGGTTAACTTGTCTCATATCTTTGTGATGCTGACAGGCCTCACCTAAATTAATCTGAAGTTGTTCATCAACTAGAGGGAATTGAAAGACTAAGTTGGTTTCCTGGTTACCAGTGTCTTGACCACCTTTACCATGTGTTGTGCTCAACGTACTAGGCTCGCATTTCTCCTCGTTACTGGCCCCAATGCCTTTTCCTTCTATCTTAGCTAGTTTGTCCAATGATCTGGTAACACTATTAACTGTTGCAGCTTTTGCCTTTGGTCTTGGGTTTTCTCTTGCTGTATTTCCCGCTTTATTTACAATAACTTTTTTTCCAGTTAGTTTTATTCGGTCAAGTTCATGCTTAAGTTGCAAGTTTTCTTTCCCCAAACTCTGAAATTGTAACATTTTCTCTTTCAGTTGATTATTTTCGACTTCTAAGTTCTTTATCTTTTCATTTAATTTTTTAACAGTATACTGATGCAAGGACTCTTTCTTTTTTCCATTGTCTTGTAAATCTTGAATTTGTTCTTTTAAATAAACTATTTCCAGTGAATTCTGGTTAGCCATTGTTATGGACGGAGATAGATGTTTAAGCCCTTGTTTTTCTTTCCAAACTGCATTTCGCTCATTATCAATGTATTCCCTAAATTTCTTTTTCTCTCTCGTAATTTCCTCTTGTAATTTATGTCTCTCTTCTGTCAGCTGTTTCTTTTCATCTACTGCCAACTCCTGGAGCTTTTGCAGTTTTGAAGTTTCCTTTTTAAATATCTTGGTTTCTTTTTCTAGTTCACAAATCTTAGCCAATAGCAGAGTCTTATAAGTTTCAATTTCATCAGTGGTAGAATGTTGCTCTTCCTGTATATTTGGACCTGCTGTAGCCTTTCCAGTCTGTTTATGCACTGCTTCATTTCTGTAACTATCGTGAACACGTTCACTGTTGTTTGAGACTTTCTTTTGGTCTGAATGCCTTTTTGAATATCTATCCTTGCCAAATATAGACCATATATAGTTTGATGCACTGTTTTGTTTTTGCTGTGGAGGAGAGAAATGCAATACAGCAGGTTGTAAGCCCGCTTCTTGTCTTGGATCATTGGTAAGAAGCTTACTTGATGCAGAACTCTTGCAAGACTTATCTGTGCTACACTCTTCAGTTTCCTTGTTCACAGATGTAACAGCCATTTTTGAGTGAGGTATTAATGGTTCATGAAGGTTAAGATGTGCTAAAGCTTCCATGTCTAACGTTGTGGCAAGATCACTGTCCTCTTCAGTTAAAGTGGGTGCATCAGTCAGAGTGTCTTCATCAGCTTCTGAAAGTTCATATTCTAATACTTCTACTCCCTCATTCCTGAAGTGCACATGTGGCTTAGGAAGAAAGACATCTTGTGAAAGAGCTGGAGTACTGGTGGCATTAGTGTTTGCATGAGAAACACTGCATGCAAAGCGTGATGCTGCGGCATGAGATATAGATGCATGTTGATCAC
This sequence comes from Procambarus clarkii, assembly GCF_040958095.1. Classification (NCBI taxonomy): domain Eukaryota; kingdom Metazoa; phylum Arthropoda; class Malacostraca; order Decapoda; family Cambaridae; genus Procambarus; species Procambarus clarkii. Next base: position 1,465,159 of record NC_091240.1, read on the forward strand.
CAAAGCTTTCAAAAAATGATTCGATTTCAGCTTCTGACACATCGTGCTCCTCTAATTCGATAATAGCCCTTAGTTGTTCGAGAACCTGACTTATATTTAATTCTTTCTGTTGTAGTATATGTGAGGAAAACTCTTCATAGTCCTTAGAAGATTTCAACAATCTGTCAAGCAAATTAAGATTAGTGGTATTGGGTTCAAACAAACATTTCTTTGGGGCCATTTCTCCATCATTGCAGTTTAGTCTCTCTTGAGATGTTACAGGTGGTGTTGAATGCAAAGGGGTAGATGCCATTGAATGTAGTCCGCGCTGCAGCAGTTGCAGTACCGTCGACGAGTTGGAGGAGAAACTTGAATCTGCTGCCAGTTCCTCTAATTTCTCAAATGCAGATAATTCTTCCCTTTCTTTTAAACTCTGATTATAAAGTTCTACATTTGAGACTGATGGATTTGGATGGGTTTCTGGACAAAGCTGAACAAGTTCAAATTCTTTATCACACTTCTGCCATTTTTCATTTGATAAGGCCGTACAAGCTATACTATCCACCTCATTCACAAATTTATTGGTCGTCATATCTGGGGGTATCTTTAGCTGAAGACAGTTTATTGGTCTTTTGGTTGTTTTTCTTATATTTTTTCCCTGTGCAGAATTATCAGTAATAGATGTTTTGACATTTGTAGAGTCAGGATTACTAATGATTTTTAATTCCTGTCTTTTAACCGTATTTATTGTATCAGAATTGTTAGAATTTGCTGAAGAATATGATTTTTTCAGCTGCATTGACTTCATGCCAAATCTTGCTGTTCCCTCACCTTTCCTCAGGTACTTATGCTTTGGCTTTGGTTTATCATCATATTCCTCAGCAATATTGCTGACAGGGTTTCTAGCAGGAGAGAGAAATTTGGACACAGTTTTTTCAGAAATGCCCCTTAAAAAGGCAAATTTTTGTTCAGCATTAGATTTGTATTTTTCAGAATGATAAACGGCACTTTCTTGTCTTTCTTCTAAAATTTGGTCAGAATTATTGGAATGAGCACTTGCAATTTGTGTTTTTGTACTCTCATTATTTGACATAGTGTTCATATTACTAGCTGGAGTAATATCTTTTACATTAATGATGTTACTAATTTGACGCCTCGGATCAACTTGTTCTTGATATTCCTCAACAGATTTTGTTTCACATTCTTCTAATGTATCTCTATTTAACGAGCATTCTGGAGATGTTAAAGAAACGCAATCAGTTGTGTTCTTACATGGGGGCCATGTTGTTAATGCTTCATCAATAAATGCAGTACTTTTGCAGAAATTGATTGCATCCTGTGAAAAGAAAGGTCTTGCATTGCACTTTTTCAAGCATCCCCCTCTCTCTAGGTGGGTGATCTCCCCCTCTCTCTCATCCTCAGTCCCCGAGGTTGAAACTCTTTCCGATTCTTGAAATTTGCTTAGTGCCAAATTACACACATTTCTATTCTCAAATGTGTTTTCAGGGTGAAAATACACAGAATCCTTTGTTGTTTGAGATGAAAAATCACTGTTAATGGTTGGCACTGCAGTCTGGGTATTTCTAGAGGTGAGAGGTGGTGATTCAAGATTGAAGGCTTGGACTTGAGCAAGTTTCTCCCTATGTTTCTCCTGCCACTTTCTTATCTCCTTCAATCTTTCAAGCATAGTTTCAGATGGTGACTGCACATTTAATTCTAAATTCAGTTGTCCTTTCTCTTGATTATTTTTCCCCGTTTCTTGGTCAAACACACCATGCTTATCGTTTTCCATTTCAAAAAGGATACAAAAGACACTAATAAATCTAATGGCATTAAAAATAGATATCATTTATGTCACAAATAAAAAAATAGATTATGAGCCACATCTATGATATGATGCAAGTTTAATTTTTCATGTACTGTAATAACTTATGAGTGCACACAACATATATAGGCACAATTTATAGAACGGCACAAAATATAGTTTCACAAAAATAAAAGAAATATTGCAACAATTAATTTCCAATGCATTTACTTTCTTTTCATTGTACAGTACAAAATAAGCAAAACTGTAAAGTTTAATAGTTCCAACAAAATTTCTCTTAATAGTACTGTACTATAAATCACTTAAAAGCTTAGGTCATAAATATTTCTCATGGTTGCTAATATAAGCTAGTTTTCTTCATTATACGAAAGAACTCATCTTGGTTAATTTCATTGTCACCATCTCGATCAGCTTCTTCAATCATCTCTTGCAGTTCCTCATCAGTTAGGTTTTCACCCAAGGCTTCTGCAACACGTTTCAAGTTGGCAAAAGAAATTTTGCCAGTGTTGTCATCATCAAAAAGCTTAAAAGCTTTTAAAATTTCCTCCTTCACATCTTTTTCAGCCATCTTAATAGTCATAATATGAAGAAATTCTTCAAATCTGATCTTGCCACTTTCATCTTTATCAATTTCTGCAACCATTTTCTTTATCTCTTCTTTCTTAGGTTCAAACCCAAGTGCTCTCATGGCTACTTTCAATTCTTTGGGGTCAATTGTACCTGTGCCATTGGGGTCAAAGAGATCAAAAGCCTCCTTGATGTCATTCTTCTGTTCCTCAGTGAGTTCGAACTTTGTACTACCAGATCGTCGTTTACCTCCCGCACTAGTTATTGATGGACGCTTGTACTGACTCGACATTTCCTAACACAACCTGAAAAAATACAGTAGTACAATTTCAAAAATGTGTGTTAACATAAACAATGAAATAATTCTTTATTTTCACATATGCCTTATAAATACAATAGTTCCTACCTTAGAGAAAACATGGTTGGGAAATATCCATAGTGTTTTTAATGTTTAGAGCACTTGATCCATCAAGTGCTCTATTGTCACACTGTACCAAGTTAGTGCTTTCTTAATTATTTTACCTTGTATCAGACAAAAGTGAAAGGAATTGTGTTTTATGATCATGGCATCAAAAACAGGTGGAAAAAAATCAAGAGTTAAATGTAATGAAATGCCCAATTCCGGTTTGGCCTTAATGACTCCATGTAGCTAGTTCATCGAGGAAATTCCACCCAAGTCACATCGACCCTAGGAGTTTATGTTGTCTACTGGAGACCAGAGTCCGAACCTGCCCCCTCCCCCCTGCCCCGCCACCTCACAGGGGTACAGAGAACATGGGATAGTTACAATCATCCTCACCAAGGAAACCTCTAGAAAGAAAGCACAACAAAACAGACAATTGCAAGGTTATCTTGAGATGATTTCGGGGCTTTTTTTTTAGTGTCCCCGCGGCCCGGTCCTCGGCCAGGCCTCCACCCCCAGGAAGCAGCCCGTGACAGCTGACTAACACCCAGGTACCTATTTTACTGCTAGGTAACAGGGGCATAGGGTGAAAGAAACTCTGCCCATTGTTTCTCGCCGGCGCCTGGGATCGAACCCAGGACCACAAGTCCAGCGTGCTGTCCGCTCGGCCGACCGGCTCTGAGCGGACCGTTCACCGAGAGAATGAGGGAAATGAGATGGCAAATGACCATAAATGATCCACCTTGCAGTTAGGTAGAAACAACTTGTTACTGCTAGCAGACACAGACTAGTTTTGAGGCCAAACCATCCAACAGTCTAGAGAGGTCAAAATACAAACCCCAACAGAGATAGCTGGGTTACAATTACCCAATGCTAACCTGGTAAAGATCCGATGAGCCAGATTCAAGCCAAAAGGAGGAACCTTGAACTGGCAAGCCTGATGCCCCAAAAGAAACCTTAACCAGTACTTGATCCTTGAGTGAATATGGCTGTGCCAATACACATCCTTAACCAGCGACACCATCCAGAAATCCACTCACAAAACCAGGCACAAAGAATGAATGACAAAGAATGAAGTTGTTCAAACCTGAGAGATCAAGAATGCACTGTGGGACTCCTGAATCTTGCTTGGGTACCCAGAACAACCAGGATACCTATCAGAAAGCAACTTTGTGAACTTTACCAAAGTCCAGCCAAGTCGCAATGGTGTGTGGACCCGAGGAAAGGACTTCCAATTCATGACCCTTTAAGCTAAAGGAAGGGGAAGGGACCATCTCCTCCAGAAACCCTAGAAAACCACCCAGAAAGCCCACAAGTCATGAAACTGGCAAAATGGGCCGGGCATCCCCCACAGCACCGTCAAAGGGTTGAACCATGATAACCTTAGATGAAGCACCCATCCACAAAGCCTGAGAATGATGTCAACCAGAAAAAGCAAAGGCCAGAGGAAGAGCCCAAGAAGCAGGCTCCACTGGGGGGGGGGGGGGGGAGGGGGGTATCCTGGCAAACCACAGGCAAGGCTACAACCCTGGAAGGTTGCCTCTGAGCAGGAGACACAGAGCCCCACCCCCCACCTCTGTGCCAGAATCCAACCACAGGGCAGGAAGTAGCTGTCATGCTGCCACTGAAAATGCCAAAAAGACAGCGAACACAGGAACAGGGATGAACGAAAAAGAGGAGGTGGACACAAGTGGTGGGGACCAAGCTGAATCAAAAGCCTGAGCAAGCATTGCCCACTAAAAATAAGACAGGCAAGGAAATCTGCCACAACATCTAAAGGAAAGAAGTAAGCCCCTGGGCAAAGCTACTGAAGCCAGAAGCAGAAAAATTGACAGTAACATCTGGCACTGAAGCCAAAACATCTAAATGACCCCAAAGTTGGCCAGAGTAAAGCTCAATCACAGCCTTAATGAGAAAAATGACCAAGTGAGTATGGATCCCGTGAACCTTGGCTGCAGAAAGCCAAGGCAGCTGGACAGAGCCCACAACTCACTCTGCAAGCACCCGGATACAGCAAAATACATGCTAAATCCCCCCAAAAAACCAAGGTTGTCTGCAAGTCAGGAAAAAGCAGAAATCTTACAATGCAACTACCTTACCTTGCGATGAATTCGGGGCTCAATGTCCCACGGCCTGGTTCTCGACCAGGCATCCTGGTTGCTGGATTTAGAAGTTCTAAATGTGACAAAAAAAAAAAAAAAAAAGAGACTAGATCCATGAGGAAAGCAGTCATGTACCTGCAGGAGGAACCAAAAAGTGGTGAAAAGGCCAAAGGTAGGGAGAATGAATCCTTTTAAAACATGGACACATCCAAGAGAAAACGCTAGGAAGCACCATGTGGTTTTCTCGTTAACCAAGCAGAAGCTTGTCAATCGAGACATTTTCTACGAGTGGTTCACTTGTTACCTGAAATGCTTGTAGATGGAGCTGCTCGTCACCCGAGGTTCCTCTATTTCCCTTCTTTTAATTTTTTCTCTTCATTTAAGATGCATACAGTGTCACCTCCAAATTCTGGATCATATTCTTCCCAACCCAATCCAGAAGATTTGCATGGAATACAAGATACCCCACCCCCAAAGATTCATCTTTTTTATCACCAAATTTTCAATACTTCATGTAAAACTTAAAATATAAATGACTCATAAAATAGGTTTTAAATATGATCAATGAGTCCAAATGCAACAACTTTTTCTTATAGTCTTGCATTCATCTACAAAATCTTTAAAAACATGATTAAACACACAATATAGAAGTTAGAATTCATACCCTAATTTTTCCCAACACTATGGATGAATTTCAGCGAGCAAAATTTTTATTTCGACTTATCATATGATAGCCAATAACCAAGAGAATCTGTAGAGGGATTTCACTCATTGAGAGCATCTCTCAGGATCAAGCCCCTCAAAGTATTTTTCAAACTGCAGAGCCATGACACCTAAATGAGCTAAATGAAGCAGGGCATTGGATGTTCAGCTTTGAATATCCAAAACCCTGTTATGTAGCCTTATTAAGGTACCCCATGGCCAACTATTGACTCCTGCAGTTGCCTAACTCCTAGATGCCTAATAACAGCTACCTGAAAAAAGAAGCACCAGATGAAAGGAAATGATACCCAAACACTTGTGTCCTACAGTCGAACTCAAACCTGGGACCTCTCGGCTGAGGTCACAGAACTGAGGGACTGCACAGAACCCTGTTGTGCTGACAATGATCAATACAGTATTTCCAGTACTGAAAAGTAGCTTTATAAAATCACATAAGTAGTACTCCACAAATGAGATCACTTTACAATGTCTTACTGTTTTTCAGCAGTATCAGAGTTTGAGCTTTTTTTGCCAAACATACAAGTTATCATAACATTACTAGACTTTTACCTAATCCAAGTGTGCCCACTCTGTATTAGTGGCTTTGAGAGAAAGTGGCTTATTTTGTTAATAAAGAATATAAAATATCATTACAGTACTGTATGTGGTACAGTGTATGAGACTTCATTCATACAAGATGAATGAATGTAACACTTCACATTTACTAACAAATTTTAAAGACTTATTTAACTGCTAAACCAAACCTAACCTAAAAGCTTATCCACAGCAAATTATCACAATTTCAAGTTTACATACACCAACTTTTTGCACATTTATAACAGTACTATTAAATTATTATACTTTACTACATGCTACAGTAAAAGAATCCAAACAGTTTACTATACCCTAACTGAAACACTCGTGTGACATATATAGCTTCCTAGAAAAACTTTAAATCATTATACACTATAATAATTATGTGACAAGTTGGCTAAATAAAATACAGAGAACATATATGGCCCACAAGACATGATAAAACACCTAAATTATTGAGTGCGTCTTACAATGTACTTTCTGGGAAGGAGATGAAAGAGAACACATACAATACCTACAGTATTAAATGAAAAATATTGAAAGGCCAAGTCCCAAATTTGTGCAGTAAAATAATATACTGGAGTGAAAATATGGTAGGAAATGCACAAGAGAGCTCATGAAGAGTAGAGGTGCCATAAGCACAATCAGAGAACACTGTATAAACATCAGAGGTCCACAGTTGCTCAATATTCTCCCAGTAAGTATAAGAAATATTACCAGAACAAAAGAAAGTCTTAAAAAAAAATAGTTTTCTACAAGAAGAGCTGGACCAAAAAGGCTGTAGTGGATCATCATGGAGTCAAAGTGGCATAGCTAGATTTTCTTCAGTCTTTCTCTTAGTGTGTCCAGCATGGTCAGAGGTGCTTGGAGGCTCCAGCATTCCCTGTGGATGTGGAGGGCAACTGGCTTTTGCTCCACTGGGCTTCTTATTTTTGTAATAGTCTCCCATTTTGTTTCCATATCAGGAACTGGATTGACATGGTGCATATGGCTAGTTCTGTTACCTTTAAATCAATTATTAAACCAACTACAACAACTTAGCCAATCTAATGATATACTGTAGACCGAGTGTTATTATACGGCATACATAGTCCCGATAGAGCACAAATTATTGGGATCCTCTCAAAACTCTCCAAATGTGCTCACTAGAGACATCAAATAATATACACGTGGAAAATACTGGAGGACCAGGTCCCTAATCTACACAGTAAAATAATGTACTGGAGTGAACAATATGGAAGAAAATGCAGAATAGAACCAGTGAAGAGCAGGGGTGCCATAGGCACAATCAGAGAACACTGTATAAACATCAGAGGTCTGCAGTTGTTCAACACCCTCCCAAAGAGCATAAGAAATACTGCCGGAACAGTGGACATCTTCAAGAGAAAACTAAATACTGTAGTTTTCTTCAAGGAGTGCCAGACCAACCGGGCTGTGGTGGTTATGTGGGCTTTCGGGTCGCTCCAAGCAACAGCCTGGTGGACCAAACTCTCAAGTCAACCCTGGCATCAGGCCAAGCTTGGGGAGTAGAACTCCCAGAACCCCATCAAGCAGGTATCCTGGTAGTACAGTCGGGTTCGTTCTCACCGCACAATCAAGAATTCCGGGTTCGAATCCCTGGCAGGACAGAAATAATTGGGCAGCTTTGCTTTCACCTAAAGCCTGTGTTCACCTAGCAATAAGTAGGTGCTTAGGAATTAGTCAGCTTCTTGTGGTGTTGACCCCTGGGCGGGGTCAGTAATTCGGCCCTGGGGGAAGGAGGAACTGCGATATAAGCCTAGCATGTATGAATACACTCTGGCTTCCTGTCCCCCTGAGACAATGAATTATATTATGAACTATATGGTGGTGGTGAAAAAAAAAAGATTGTCGAAATGTCCGCGTGCAATTTGACCGTATTTTACTGATAGAGACAAACCTCTTCCCCAATCCCTCAAATGCCTTCAGAGAAGCCAAGTTCTACAAAATAAGCCTACTCGAATTTGTAAGGCGTTATACGTATTACAGAAGGAAAAGGGGGTTGGAAAGGATGGGGCAGATTGTCTTCATAAAGCTCACAGTTAAAACCTCACACACGTCATTAGATTAGGCTGTGTTCGGTTAGCTCGGGCGAGGTTACGATAGTTTTTAAAACCTGAATCATCTTGGATACCAAGTGACCATCACCACTGACAGCTGGCCTGGCCTCTTTGCAACACCCTCCAGCCGGGTTACCACAGGGCCAAACCACAGGGCGCAGGCCACAGGGCGCAGGCCACAGGGCCAGGCCACAGGGCCAGGCCACAGGGCCAGGCCACAGGGCCAGGCCACAGGGCCAGGCCACAGGGCCAGACCACAGGGGAACACAAGGGGAACACGCACAAGGAGACACAGGTGGAAACTGAGTGCCCAAATGAGCCACAGAGATATTAAAAAGAACTTTTTTAGCGTCAGAGTGGTGGACAAATGGAATGCATTAGGAAGTGATGTGGTGGAGGCTGACTCCATACACAGTTTCAAGTGTAGATATGATAGAGCCCGATAGGCTCAGGAATCTGTACATCTGTTGATTGACGGTTGAGAGGCGGGACCAAAGAGCCAGAGCTCAATCCCCGCAAGCACAACTAAGTGAGTACAGGGCCAGACCACAGGGCCAGGCCACAGGGCCAAACCACAGGGCCAGACCACAGGGCCAAACCACAGGGCCAAACCACAGGGCCAGACCACAGGGCCAAACCACAGGGCCAAACCACAGGGCCAGGCCACAGGTATAACCAATTAACAGTGGCAAAGCTTCACCTTGGGGCCCATTAACAACCACTACCACATAACCATAACAATTACAGGCACCTGCACAACCAATTTTATATCCAGTGAAGGCTCGTGAGGGGAATACGATTTGAATTGATATGATTTGTACATACAAGTGTTGTTTGGCGGTAATAAATACCTGGTGTAGTGAGGGGGAAGGAGTGTAGGAGTGTCAGTCAGGAGGTGTAGCCAGCGTGCGTCCTCTCCCACGGCGGCTACACACACACTGACGCGGGCCTCCGCCACCACCTGCTCCAACCCGTCTATAAACCACCTCAAAATATGTAGGAGTTCGTCATCACTATACTTGAAATAACTCTAATCTGTTTTACCTCCAACCTAACCTGAACTACTCCTTGTCTAGTCTATCTTAACCAAATGAAAATAAAAGATAAATGTCCGTGTTGGGAATATAGTATATGGTGAGCTCTGGGGTGAGTGTGACGTCATAGGTTTGCCTCTGCGGAACTTTTTGGATTCTATTGCAAATATGCCTATTTAAACTCTGTCAAAAACCGCTTTATTTAAACATGCAAATGTCTTCCATATGGTATCAGTCAAAGAAAATTAAAAGGTATATTTCTCAACCTTTATCATCAGTGATGAGCCCTTTAATTCATACGCTAAGTGAGCTGATATATTTATATATATTTATTTATTTATATACAAGAAGGCACATTGGGTTTATGAGAGTACAGAGCATTGAAGTTTTACATTCTTGTAAAGTCACTGGATAAAATATGGATGAAGCTTCGTCTCAATGGTATTGACCAATGTTAACATACAACCCGTATACAGCATATACAACAAGTGCTTATACAACTTGCAACTATAACTTATACAACTTATACAACTATATACAAGTGCTATACAACTTGCCCGAAACGCATTGCGTAATAGTGGCTTTAGGCATTGTATGTACTAGATCTATCTATATATCAATCCATTAATGTAACATCACTTGTATGTATATACCTTACCTGAATAAACATCTGAATCTGAATCTGAATCTGCTTCGCTCACGTCCTCTGTTCGAACCACAATTTTATAAACAGCCCGTCCTCATAAACCAGCCCGTCCGCCAAACAAAGATCCAAAAGTGATTCCATGCACCCGCCAAACCCCCTATTTATGAATGAAAAGCGGTTTACACACGACTCACAACTGCTGACGTTCGAACATATCAAACCTATATTGTTTGCTGACGATACTACCCTTATCTACTCAAACCTCAACCCACATACACTAAATAATGTTGTGAATAATGAATTAAAAAAAGTCCACTTATGGATGTCAACGAACAAACTAACATTAAACATCGAAAAGACTTACTACATCTTATTTGGAAGCAAATCATCAAATGCAATTCAGCTACAGATAGACAACATTAACATCAGTAATAAAAATGATGGCAAGTTTCTTGGCCTATTCCTAGACAAGAGACTCAACTTCAGCACCCACATTCAACACATAACTAAGAAAGTCTCTAAGACAGTTGGTATACTCTCCAAAATCAGATATTATGTTCCTAACTCTGCTCTCCTCTCACTATATTATGCACTAATCTACCCCTATCTTAATTATGGTATCTGTGCATGGGGGTCTACCACTGCAAACCACCTTAAGCCCATCATCACACAGCAAAAATCTGCTATCAGAATAATAACTAACTCTGCTTTCAGACAACACTCAGCTCCCTTGTTTAAATCCCTAAACTTGCTAAATATTAACTCCCTCCACACATTCTCTTGTGTCAACTACATTTACAAAACCCTGTTCTTAAATGCAAACCATGCTCTGAAACTCTCCCTGGACAGATGTAATAGGACCCATTATCACCACACCAGAAATAAATATCTCTTTGATATCCCCAGGGTCAAACTTAATCTGTGTAAACACTCTATGCAAATTAAGGGACCTAGTCTATGGAACTCACTCCCTAGTGAATTGAAAAACTGTAAAACTTTTGCCTTATTTAAAAGCAAAACCAAAAAGTACCTAACTTCATCTATTTAGTTTCCTACACTGAGCTTTAAATTTGCTCTGTACCTAGTGTTACCCAATCTCCTAATTTTTATGTAATATCAAACAACCTTATCATTGTGTTCATTGCTGTCTTCTTTTATGTGCTAGCCATATGCTGTAGTGTGACTACCAATTTTTGTCAACTACCATTCAAGCTGTCATTGCAATCAATCTTATATTTCTGATCAGGGGGAGAAAGATACTGGCAGTATGGGGCTTTAAATTTATTGAAGATTAAATTCTGCAGAACATGTAAATATATAAAGTTTCAAATATATAAAGTAAGTAAATATATAAAGTTTATATTAAACACGGTTTATATTATAGACTTATAACAAAGATTATATTATATTAAACTTAATATTGAACATGTAAATATATAACGTTTCAAATATATAAAGTAAGTAAATATATAACGTTTATATTAAAATATATAAAGTAAATATATAAAGTAAGAATTAACAGTAACAATTCCAAGTCCGAGGACTAGATTTAACTTAAAAGGTACACCCGTAGTAAGTATGAGACCTTAGCCTATAGTGACATGGAAACTAATTCTGCAGAAACCTAAAGGTTAACTGGTACTAGAATTAAGGCCGAGTGCAAATGTGTAGTAATTATATAACACTAGTAATTATATAACCTATGCCTATTTATACACAATATGCAAATATATATTAATATTAATTTATACTTGAGAAAATTCCCGTTTTGAATGAACAGCATATTAAAATTTATGAATGCGTCTGTGGGGTTGACCGCTGAATGTAATGGACTTGAGTCGAGGATGGGTTGCATAAACAAAGGCTAAAAGTGATTCCATGCACCCGCCAACCCCCTGTTTATGAATGAAAACGGTTTACATACGACTGATTTTGTTCGAACACTTCCGGAACAAGTGCTTCGCTGACGAATTTTGTTCGAACCACAACGCTGTAAATGCTTCACCCCCGTACCAGCCCGTCCTCCAAACAAAGATCCAAAAGTGATTCCATGCACCCGCCAAACCCCCTGTTTATGAATGAAAAGCGGTTTACACACGACTCACAACTGCTGACGTTCGAACATATCCGGAATAAGTGCTTCACTGACGAATTTTGTTCGAACCACAACGCTGTAAATGCTTCACCCACGTACTGCAAATACAAATAATCGCCAACAGAACCTAAACCCCTGACCTAACCTAACCTATGCCTATTTATACACAATATGCTAATATATTATAATATTAATTTATACTTGAGAAAATTCCCGTTTTGAATGAACAGCATGTTAAAATTTATGAATGCGTCTGTGGGGTTGACCGCTGAATGTAATGGACTTGAGTCGACAATGGGTTGCACGTACTACAAATACAAATAATCGTCAACAGAACCTAAACACCGAACCTAACCTAAGCTTATTGTGCTCCCTATACTCATCCTATGAGCAATAGCTTATTGTGCACCCCATATTCATCCTATGATTCAATTTCTTTCTTTATTATGCACCCCATACCCATCCCGTGGGTGGTGGTGTAAAGGATTACAGAGGCACATAATCGGTTCAGGAACTGAACCCTCTAGTTCGTTTAGCTAAGCAAATAACAATGTTTGACGCTAGTTACAAAATTATCAATGTTGTATACACATGTACACACCCTCATTCATACATGTACATATATATATATATACGTATACACATATACATACACATACATATCTAATCACCCACACAATTACACACATCAATAATCTTTGTGTCACAAGTGACACAAAGAGGTGTCACAAGTGACATTACAAGAGGCTCACAACAGTCACTATACGAGGCACTTTACATCTATAGTGAGTCACACAGTTACTAGTCTTGCTGCACACCCACCCAACTGGGCGGCAGCTTTACAGTCATGTGCATGCATTACCTACAGTAAGCAAATTTTGGATACTTCGCTAAAATTTCGGGGAGCACATCATTATGAATGAAGTACTTACACATTTCTTGGACACTACTGATGGTGTTATCTCTAAATTCCGCAATTTTTTCACATTGCATTATATAATGACGCAAAGTAAGCGAATAGTTCTGCTGACAGAGTTTGCATTTAGTCAAATCTACATCAGCAGATGTTACAAACTCCCAGAGGTACTTGTAGCCGAGCTTAAGCCTAGCAGTGGTAACATGTAGAAGTCTGCTAAGATTATTGGATGACCCATAGACGTGCGGTTCTTCATGCATAATAGAATGATGATAGATGGAGTAACTGGTGTGAATTTCACTTTGCCTCAAGTCTCCGAAATTTAGTTGATGTTCCTGGGATATTGCTGCCCTCAGGCTGCTCAAAGGCAGTCCAAGTTGGTAATCAATTCCCTCTTTACGAGGGAATTGATTAGCCAAGAATTTTGCCTTGGCTAGCTCATCAGTTCTATCATGCATTCGGAGACCAATATGAGAAGGAATACACAGGAGACAAACTCTGACTATCAAACTCATTGATTACTTCATTATATCTGTGTCTAGCTTCAGAGATAAGCACGTCACAGTTATGCCTTGGGGAGCTGAGGGCAGTCAAACCTATGAGCAATAGCTTATTGTGCACCCCATACTCCTCCTGTGAGCGGTAGAGCAATAGGGATACAGAGCACACAAGATACTAATCATATCTCGAGGTGGGGGTTAGTATTGATCCAGCCTCTATACGTCAGACTACTCTATGTGGATTATTGATCCGTGGTTATTACTGTGATGATGCTGATCACAACAGTGATTATAATGATAATAGTTGTGATTACAATGATAGTGATGATTACGATGATGGTGATATACGATGATTGATGGTGATGATTATGGTGGTGGTGGTGATAGTTATAATAATGATGATTATGCTTATTGTGATAATTATGGTGATAGTGATGATTATGATGATGACTGTTGAAATGATGTTGATGGTGATTACCATAGTTATAGTGTGCTGATGGGGAGGATTATATTATAATAGGGGATCCTGACGGCTGCCTGGACAGCGCTCAGGGTTCTTAGTCCTGAGGTTCTGGGTTCGATCCCCGGTGAAGGCGGAAACAAATGGGCAGAATTTCTTTCACCCTAATGGTCCTGTTCACCTAGCTGTGCTGCCCTGAGAGTTAGACTGTTTCCTGGGTGTGTATGAGAAAATTAGGATCATTAAAATATGATATGATGCTGATCACAGCAAGCTGACTAACTTTTGGGTATCTATTTACTATTAGATATGATAGTGAAGAGAGACACTAGGTGATAGGAAACGGGTCTACTTATTTCTGCCCTATCCGGGGATCGATCCCGGGATCTCCGATTGTAAGTAGAGAACGAACCCTACTGTTCTACCGAGACCCTCCTTACGTCAGGGTTATAATTGAAAAATATTTTTTGTGGTAAAAGATTTAAAATATATCAATAATATGTCTTTATTTTCAGGTATAAATAGTTAGTTTATTACCGTGTCAATTTATACACGTATTACGTATAAATTATACACCTTTCCTCACAATCCCAATGTACCTTCTTGTATATATATATACATAAATAAAATAAAAATAAAATAAATATCTTCTTGCGCTCGTAGCCCCCCGGCCTGTTTGCACATTCTGGGAATCTCTGTTGTTGTTTAGCCCAAGTTGGGAGGTCCTCGTGTGCTCCAGCTGACAGATATATTCCTCCGCAAAAAGGAGAATATATTCTCGCCATATTCACCCAGTTTGGTGTGGGAGGACACACCCGGACATAGTCCCGTCGCTGGCCACCATACCCACAAGAGCAGGGACGACTCAGGTGGCCGTCTTGCCCCACTGTGACAATGGAGAAGGAAGTCCTGGGCCAGACGGCCAAGTATCTTCAAGCAGGACGACTTAAGATGTCACAGGAGAGTAACAAGGTGAGAGAACCCGGAGTAGGGTCCAAGACCTGGCCACAGGGTCCAAGACCTGGCCACAGGGGTCCAAGACCTGGCCACAAGGGTCCAAGACCTGGCCACAGGGGTCCAAGACCTGGCCACAGGGGTCCAAGACCTGGCCACAGGGGTCCAAGACCTGGCCACAGGGGTCCAAGACCTGGCCACAGGGGTCCAAGACCTGGCCACAGGGGTCCAAGACCTGGACCTGTGCGGTGAAGGTCTCTTCCAGGAAGGTCTTCCAGTCTCCTTGGTGTAGTGGCAAGACACTCGCCTGGCGTTCTGCGAGCGCTTTGTCATGGGTTCGTATCCTGGCCGGGGAGGATTTACTGGGCGCAAATCCTTAACTGTAGCCTCTGTTTAACTCGACAGTAAAATGTGTACTTGGTTGTAAAAACGATTCTTTGCAGCGGGGATCGTATTCCAGGGACCTGCCCGAAACGCTACGTGTACTAGTGGCTGTACAAGAATGTAACAACTCTTGTGTATATATATATATATATATGTATATATATATATATATATATATATATATATATATATATATATATATATATATATATATATATATATAAAAAAAAAATGATGTATGTTGCATCTTCAAAATGTGTTACTGTAATCAAACTGACTAATTTTTTTTTGTTACCTGACTAAGGTCAAAATGGCTATGCTGATATGTTTATGCTGAAGATTTGTAATATTTCAGGTTGTTATAGAACTGGGAGGAAAGAAGATTGCTGGGTTTGTATGCGGGACTTTGCATCTTGTCCGCTCACAGAAGGCTGAACTAGAAGGCCGTACCAATCTAGAAAAATGTCTCACCCAGCACTGGCTAACTTACTGTACAACTGACCTCTTCCATTGTCCCACCTATGAGGTAAATTATTCCATGAACTGCAAACCTTTCTCCAGGCTTGAATAATTGAATATACTGTATTCTATACATAAGTATCAGTGAAACAATAATTATAGACAAGCCAGCCACTGTATTGTTCATCATTAGTTCTTGCTTATCTCTACCTACTGTGAATTTTAATAATTTTGAAAACAAATACGACATTTTATTTCAGTGAGTGTCCCCCTTTAGCACTGCTTTATAATTGAACTTTTTCAAGACAACGTTGTGAAGTCCTTTGAACAATTGTCAAGTCTGCCACAGCCTAAACCAGCCTTGTTTGTTCATGTTCATGGTGTTTGAGCTGCTCCACCTTCAAATATTGTACACTCTTTGCACTGCTCTTTTGCCATCCATTTGTTGTATATATTCTACATAACCAAACCATTTAAATAAACTTCATATATTAATAGTGACCCTGGAATGCCAGCCCTGTAATTGCAGGGAAGGTAATGAGGTGCTTAACAGAAAGTGGAATTTCTGTATACTCAATGCTCTTATTTCTTAATAAAATTTACTATCAAATTCACAAGAAAACAGAAAAAAAGGTATGGTCTGCTAAATATTACTTTATGAAGTCAAGTTGTATTTTGCGAATACCACAGGGGCAATTGGAGTGGGAAATAAAGTACTGTATTTTAGTTACAGTATTTGGATGGATTTGTTATTAAGAAAATCCAGAATTGAAGATTACGATATGCAGAACAGTATGTATTGGAGATTTTTTTTTTTTTTTTTGTAATATGTTGGCAAGTTCGAGAATGTGGAAAGTGGTCACTGATCTATGGCAGTCTTTGATTCCACACATACAGATGTCCCTCGATTTGTGCTGGGGTTATGTATTGTACCTGCAAAAACTACATCAATAAAAATATTGCACAAATCAAAGCTAGGACTAGGTTTTAACATCATACAGTGCATCCTCACTAACGAACCCCATTCTAATGAATTCCTGGATGATCTAAACCAATTGTATTTGGTACATATTGTTGAATGGATCAAAGAAATGTTTAAGTGAAGATTGTTTGCCCAAGCTTGTCATTATGCAATATTGTGTCAACCAATGATTGTCACATAGTTGATATGGAATGGTTCATGCCTTGTTCAAAATGTTAAATTCATAATGAATATATAATTTTGTTCAATATTGTATAGACGAAGAAAGATGGGATAGGATTGATTTGCGCGTCTAAATGTGCTTCAAGGTTATTATGAAGATATTTTACTACACTACGCTCCTGGTAAGGTTACAAACCTTAATATGTGTAATAGTGGATGCAGGTCCTTAAGAGTTTTTCATGTGGTTGCCTGGGTTCTGACTGGTCAAATGAAATCCATTATAAAAAGAATTGGTCTTGCCCCATATAGTTCATTCAAGTGAGGATATAATGCTTCCTTCATTTTCCAGCCACAAATACAGCAGGTAATGAAGTCCAGAATACTTGGAATGTACAATGATTGCATTAATATAACCAAATTGCTTGATAAAATATAAGAATATAGTAAGTGTTGAAGCCTGACACACTGCTGAGATTGTGGTGGAGAATTAGTATTGTTTTGTGGGTTAATAGCCAGGTCCCAAATCTACACAGTAAAATAACAACATACTGGAGTTAGTGATATGGAGGAAAATCTAGAATAGAACCAGTGAAGAGCAGGGGTGCCATAAGCACAATCAGAGAACACTGTATAAACATCAGAGGTTCATGGTTGTTCAACATTCTCCCAGCGAGCATAAGAAATATTGCTGGAACAACCGTGGATATCTTCAAGAGAAAACTAGATTGTTTTCTAAAAGAATTGCCGGACCTGCTGGGCTGTGGTGGATATGTGGGCCTGCTGGCCGCTCCAAGCAACAGCCTGTTGGATCAAGCTTTTACAAGTCAATCCTGGCCTTGGTCTGGCTTGGGGAATAGAACAACTCCCAGAACCCCATTCAGGTACAATTCAGGTTCAATAACTTTTCAACCTATATATAGCACAACCATAATTTTCCCTTTCACTTTAGAACTTGGTATAAAAGTACTAGCCTGCATACCACTGATTCTACAGAATCCATTAATGTTTAAATTAATGGTCCCTTGTACTGTATTAAGCGATGTCATCCTAGTTATTTAATTTTTAGAAGCAAAAAGATGAAAGAAAGAAATACAATTTGTACTGTAAAAAAAAAAGCAAGCTCCTGGCAAATACACTAACAAGAGTGTCATCTGCATATTTCTATAATTTTACTTTAGAGTATATATTACCTATATAGTTACCAGAGGGATGGATTACTTTAATATCTACCAAAATTTGATCGACAAACATAGTTTTTAAAATATGTTCGGATGACACCACCTTAAGTCGTGTACTCGTAGGAAGCTCGTGTATTGATTGTTTTTGCATGACAAGCTTGTATGTCTTTTATTTGTAGCAATTTAAATTGTTTTCATTGCAGGCCCTTAATGGATGTCTACAATACATTAATACAGAGTTGGCCAATCATTCCTACCTATGCGGCTACACACCAACAGTTGCCGATATAGTAATGTTCCTTGCACTTCATCCCTTCATATCTAAGTGGACCTTCCTTCAAAAGGTATTACAGCAGCAACCAGCCACAATTAATCTGCTTACCTTGTTATCCCCCACTGCATGAATTTCAGTGTTTGTGTATGAGTAAAATATATTTTGTTAAAACAGTTAAAATGGTGTAAATTTCTTAATATACTTTATTCGTCATGTGGGTTTGGTGTTGACAAGGAAGAAACTTGTTATGCGAGACCTTAAGAAATTGAACTGTTAATGGCAGTTTGTATACCTTTGCTTATTTAAAAAAAAATTGAGTTGAATATATGCCAGAAAAGGATTTAAACTGATTGCAAAGGAATTCAAACATCAATAGACCATTATGTCTAGACAAGGCTATTTGTTTATGGAACGAACACTGTATAATGCAGATTTGAAGAGAGAGCTTACCTAGTTTTTTTTTTAATGCATTCGTGGTATTTCCATTGTACTGTATTTTGTAAAAAAACAAATATGTTAGCATTATAATATTAAATTATTAGTTAGGGTTTTGCTTATACTGTACAATGAATAACATCTTGCAGCGACCTGTCACATTAGCCTAAGAGGAGGAGATAATTGTTGTGCAAGCAATAAACTGAGCACAGTGAAATAATAAGTGTACAGTTCTTGTCTAATAGTACTGTATTAATATCTTAAAGTCAATACCTACCGAGGTTACTGCACGTTTTGTCCTCTTCTGGCTTTGCCTTACGTGTTGATAAATTGAGGATTTCTTATATTATTTACTTAAGTGTTGAGAAGAGCTATTACTAATACAGTAGTTAAATATATTCTGCAATTTAATTCCTATGATTTTAAGGAGACTGAATCCCCACAGGTATTGTACTAGCACTTTATAATATAGAAATGATTTTCAAATGTATTTTATTCTACACACAAGTGTATATACACATATATATATATATATATATATATATATATATATATATATATATATATATATATATATATATATATTTATATATATATATATATATATATATATATATATATATATATATATATATATATATATATATATATATATATATATATATATATATATATATATGTGTGTATATCACGAAAATAAACACGTGATTAAGAATGTGACAATGTCAGACCACGGAGGAAAAATTAAACAGGAAATTTCCTGTTTAATTTTTCCTCCGTGGTCTGACATTGT
>NC_091240.1:1489680-1502180 GCF_040958095.1 Procambarus clarkii
TTTTCTGGGATACACTCTCTGGCATGTTTTGCCTGCATACCACTAGGACCTGCTTTTGGCTCACTGCTTGCTTGTCTTACTAAGAATGTCTTAATGAAACTCCCCCTACCCTTCCTACAGTTTCCTGTAGTTTTTCCTTGGATTTTAACACTTGTCTGTAGTAAGACATCACATTGTCATTTAAAGGTCAATGCAATGGTCTGCTACAGCTTTATCTGGGTAAGTTTTTTCAACAAAACTTTGCAATTCTTCCCATACTTCACACATTTTCTTAATGAGGAAGGGACATCCTCTACTGCCTCTACTACAACTATTTTCTTAAGTTGAACCTTACCACTGACTTTCATGGGACCCATGGCGTGATATAGAATAATTAGTTTTATGTTCAAAAAGCAAAAAATTGCCAAAAATACGGATTTTATATAAGCGTGATCGTCACTAAGCGGGAGACTCTAGTAAACGGAGGCAAGTCGGCCCGCACGACTGGGAACCATGTAATGTGGGTGATGCATTTACAGCATTGTGGTTCGAACAAAAGTCATCAGTGAAGCACTTGTTTTGGAAGTGTTCGGATGTCATCAGTTGTGAGTCGTGTGTAAACCATTTTTCATTCATAAACAGAGGGTTTGGCGGGTGCATGGAATGGACTTTGGCCTTTGTGCAGCCCATCCTCATAAACAATGTCAATGAAGTTGAGCACTATTGGATCTGGAGAAAAGTGAGTGCGTGTGTGTGAGGGAGCAAGGGGGGGAAGGTTACTGACCAATGTGCATGAAGTTGATACCCTTTAATAGGTAGAGAATAAGCAGAAACCTATTAGCTGCCTCATGTGTTTGTGCAATTGGAAAACCAGCATTATCCAATGCTGGTCTTTGGATAGTTGCAGGTAAGTTAATGAACTCTAAAGAAAGATTCAAGAGTTATACAGTTTTGTATTCATCATATACAATGTCCAAGTAAGTAGTACAGTACTGTATTTAGATGTATAGATTTCTTTAAATTATTATAGGATAGTAATAAAGGTTAAAATACCCATATTAATGGAGACACTACAATGCTGTCAATAATAGTGCAATAAAATCCAAGAAAAAGGTTGATAGAAATATATATATTATAATATATATTTCTACCAACCATTTTCTTGGATTTTATTGCACTTTATTATTTGTCGAATGGCCAATAAGTACAGAAACAGGAGTTTGGGTTAATATATTACTATGGGTATGCTACTTTCATATTTATTAAAGAATTTATGGTGTTTACATTATTGTTTTTGTGTTGGGCTCGAGACCTATGGACCTTCAAAGAGTTATTAAGACCATGACATTATTTTACTAACCAACCAGCAAGTATACCTTAGTCCTGTGCATTGTTTAGTTTAGGACTAAGGTGAACACTACTTGCTTGCATGTCTTAATAATTCAGATGTACACACAACACTTAAATACAAGTACACAAGGGATATTTAAGGTAGGCATAACATGTTTGGAAATGATGCATCATACATACAGACTAGAATACACATATAGTATGTACACAGATTGGAATTTAATTTATTACATTAGATGTGTAATATGACGAGTGACGCACAATATCAATAATAAAGAAATTTATATAAAGCAGAAATCTACAGCTGCATGTTAATACGTACTGCATTAAATACATTTAACAAAAGACGTACATACTGTAATTGCTTGAAAAAGCCTATACAGTACTGCACTGTACAGTTGTACCCTGAAAATAGGACACAAATACATAGATTTCATATTTACATGAAGGCTTGACTTAATTGTTAACTTTCTCTCGACGGTAAATATGACAATACATACTGTACACAGGTATACCAGCTGAAACATTAATGTACTAAAATTGGTGTCCAGTAATACAATTTCTTTACAATTTGCTAAACAGCATTGTTCTTGAGTAATGAATATTATATACAATATAAAAATGAGCATGTCAAAACAAACAAGAACTTCCTTGGTGGTATGAAAAGTACCACGTTTCATTATTAGCTTTCATTTCATTATTATTATAAGTATTTGAGTGTCTGAAGAATAAAGTTAACATAGGATAATTCAGAATTTTTATATCACATTACCAAATTGTTTAGTTTTGCTAGTGACTGGACCCTAACCTAATTGTACTCTGGTATAAATAACAAAATACCTTACAGTGCACACCCTTGAGTTGGATAGCATTGCAACATGGGTGTGCTATGTAAGGATTCTCAGAGAAACTAGGAATTATGCAAATATGTTAAAGGTTCCTATATCATGTGACAATATTATGGCAGACAGCAGCTCTATATGGTCTTATATTGGGGACATGACGCCTATTAAGCTTTTCGATGTTGCCCTAACCGATGATTAATCATACCCTTGCTGCAACACACAAGTCGCCTGACTTTTGAGTACGAATTTATGTATCCAAATAGCTAGCCTTATTGAAGAATAGAACTCTGATTGACATTAGCTGTGAGTCACTGCTCTAAGCACTGTGCTACAAATTGTCTTGATTTCATTTTGTTAGTATATTAGAAATATAATTTAACATTTTCATCACTGAACCTCTTCACAACTTGGATGACTTAGCTAAGGACTGAAATATTTTAAGTAATATTTTGTTGAATAATTCTACCTGCTTTAATTGTCAAATGAAGCCATCTCCATTTGTACACGAGAAATGTGAATGTGCACGTGTAAATAGCACACGTCATTGTTACTCATTATTTAGATTGTAGGTAATGTTTCACATCGGATTTGAAATTGTACATCATCATATGCTACAGTAAAAGGGAGAAACATACGAGGCTCCAATTCTTAACTGTTCACCACTGTTCATCCTTCAATAATTGAAGAACTGTTTGTAAATCGATTAGCAAGTTGTGTTCCAGGGAAAACTAATAGGGTAAGTCAATGCTTTATACATTGATAACACTGTTAACTGAAGATGAAGCATATTTAAAATATGAGGAACATCACATGGCTCTCTTGTTTTAAGCTAAACAAATTTTCTTATCTCAAAACGTCATTAGACATCTTTGGGAGTTTTAAGGTTATGTATGTCCTGTAAAATGGTAGATGATTTTTATGGATTATTACCACCATGAATAATGTTATATTATCATTGTGTGGAACATGATACTTTGTCCATAGACTTGTACAAAGGATATTGAAGGAAAAGCACAAATTATGTAGGAAGATATTTACATCGGTATATTGCATCAACAATATACATCGGTATATTTGTGTCTGACAGAAATGCCAGACACCTCTGCATTACTGTAAACATAAAGGGCCTACTAGATATCTATTTTTCTTTGGAAACATTTACAAAATTGTATTATTTAGGCCCATAAGTGCATATTACATGAATCCCAACATGTCCATGATCATTTAGTGCTAAATAAGTTAGACACATTGTGGCATATTTTGTGGAAATATGATGAGTGAATGGTGCGAGATCTGGCACTGGAACCTGCCAGTTAGCTATTGCCCCGCATGTGTTTGCTTTAGAGAGATTACTGACTACAGAGTAATCCTCCTCACATATTACTGACTACTGAGTAATCCTCACATATTACTGACTACAGAATAATCCTCCTTACATATTGCTGACTACAGAGTAATCCTCCTCACATATTACTGACTACTGAGTAATCCTCCTCATATTACTGACTACTGAGTAATCCTCCTCACATATTACTGACTACAGAGTAATCCTCCTCACATATTACTGACTAGAGAGTAATTCTCCTCATATATTACGGACTACAGAGTAATCCTCCTCATATATTACTGACTAGAGAGTAATTCTCCTCATATATTACTGACTACAGAGTAATAATCCTCACATATTACTGACTACTGAGTAATTCTCCTTACATATTACTGACTACAGAGTAATCCTCCTCACATATTACTGACTACAGAGTAATCCTCCTCACATTACTGATTACTGAGTAATCCTCCTCACATTACTGACTACAGAGTAGTCCTCACATATTACTGAGTACAGAGTAATCCTCCTCACATATTACTGACTACAAAGTAATCCTGCTCACATACTACTGACTACAGAGTAATCCTCTTTACATATTACTGACTACAGAGTAATCCTCCTCACATATTACTGACTACAAAGTAATCCTCCTCACATAACTTGACTACAAAATAAATCTCACATTTCGGACAACAGAATAATCCTCCTCAAACGTTAATGACTACAGAGGAATCTTCGCCCACACATGATTGACTATAAAATAATAATTCTCACAGTATTGACTACAGAATAATCCTCATCACATAACTGACTACAGTGATCCTCGTAACATTAATGACTATAGAGCAATCCTCATTTTACTGAGTACAGAGTAATACTCCTCAATTTACTGACTACATAGTAAGCCTCCTCATTTTACTGAGTAATCCTCCTCACACTACTGACTACAGAGTAATCCTCTACACACACATACACAATTGGTACCATTCACTCTGACTTTACTGTTAATCTTGTATTCATTTACATACACTTTCAATGCCAGCATTGTTTGCAGTGTTTCTTTTTATTATTGCCTTTAGTCAAACTTTATTATTAGTAATATACGGTACTCTGTTACTTCAATAAGTCAACAGAAAACTCATTTACACAAATATTTTTGTTTCTACTTAGCCTGAAGATCCGTATAGGATTTGATTATAGGCGACACCACCTATGCAGAAACATAATTATAACAATTAAGTTAAACCAATCAAGCTTTCTCTCTATCAGTATATATTCACCTTCGTGTAAACATCTTACAGTCCCACTAAGTGTTCTCACCAGTATTTCTTGCATCTTACTGATCAGTTGAGTCATTTATTTTGTAATTATTTTATTTACAGGCCTTTTCCCACTCGTGAATGTATAAACTATATTTAGTACGTTGAATGTGTTCACTGTACATTGCAAAGATTGTTTGTGATGTGTGTATATGTATGTATTAACACGATGTACTGAACGGGGTGAGAATAGCTTGAGCTACCTCATCCCTTTGTGTGAATTTTACCTCAATAAACTAATTTCAGTTTCAATTTGCAAAGGTGGAGAGCTCACTGCTTCAGAGACGCTCACGGGAAGTTGGCAACTTACTCAATGATGGAACGCACATGTATAGGTGACAACCCTTTAACATGATGTACACCTGTTGCACGATGTTCACCTGTTGCACGATGTACACGTGTATCACGATATAAACCTATAGTATGTACACCAGTAGCACAACACACACCTGTGATACGACGTACACACTAGAAATAACTTTCAACTGGAGGCTACACAAGGTGCTGTACAACGTTTCCCAGTGAGACGACGTAGTACATGTGGAGATATTACCCAGGCATACACCAGGGGGCAAGAGACGACGACGCCGCAAGGGGTTCACTTGGTGATTGCTCGAGCCGTACGTTGAATGAGCTTCTTGAGCAACTTGCCCCAGCGCCGCAGCAGTAATCGAACAGCACCGTGACCGTGGCTCAGGTCGCTCGACAGCTCCTCCAGCTGTCAGAACACAAGTTCAAGGTCAGTGCAACACCAGGGTAATATGTGCTCGACTAGAGATATTCCTGTAGCATGCATCGACCAACTGCAAGGATGCCCCGACCGACCTCAGTTCTATTGTGTTTTGGTTCCCCAACGTACAAAGAACTTTATGAAACTATACATGTTAGACTTATACCGGGTTCCTCCCTTCCTCAGGGTTGAAGTACTGACCCTTCCCAGGATGCAACCCGACAATAAGCTGACTAACTCCCGGGTTACCTATTTACTGCTCGGTGAACGAGGATATTAGGTGATTAGAAACGCGCCCAGCCATTCCTGTCTCGCTAGGGATTCGAACCCGAAATTCCAGATTGTGAGTCGAGAAGGAACCCGGCTGTAATACTGTAACTCCTGTAGCGGAGTTGTGCATATGTTTTGTACAATTATATGTATTAGCTATGATCAGTACAGTGTAATGTATATGTTACTACGTTGCTTTATTATTGCTGTACTTGGTGGAGCGAAAATATGTGTTTGAGATAAATTATTTAAGGTTTAGTAATGCCTGTATATATAGTAGTTTAACACCGCAAATAGAGAGAGTTAAGAAGCCTAGCATAGAAATCAATTAAACTTTATATCAACAGTAATGATACTGAACACTAATGAATTGTGAGAAAACATGGATGCACGAATTAGGTATTTATAATAAACGTCGGAATATTTTACTAGAAAAGGAGTCTGGCAGCATGTAATCAATAACCTTCATTAAATAGACCATTTCAATTAACTAATTTTAAGATGAAAATAGAAAAAATATTATAAAATGCATTATAAATAAATATTTATAAGAATAAATATAAAACCCAAAAATAAATTAGGTAATTCAATTTTGAATAACATTAACCATAATTTAAAGTTAATGTTTATACGCAGCCACAATGTTAAATTGACCTCCGAGAGCCTGAAAACCCTACTGCTGCCAGCTTCCTCAACTGTATGAATTCTCGCTTTAACAATAATAAGTAACTTCGAAAATGTTGACGTTAACAATAGAGGTAAAAAGAGACGAAAGGTTATTACCTTAGTCTGGACCTGTTGCCTGACCCACTCTGGAGGGTAGGCCTCGGGCTGGAGCAGTAGGGTGGTGGTGGAGATGGTCACATCTGACCTTAACCACAGCACCTTCACCCTGGCGTGTCTGGGAGGGGGAGAGTCAGGTCACCTTCACTCACACCTCACTAGTCTTATTATAGCAGTCTGCTTATGTGCATGTTATATGTACACACTTGTGTGCATATAACTGTGTTTATGACCGGCTCATTGTCTAATATTTATATGTCCGTTGATATCTAACTTTTTATTTCAATATTCTCATCAACACACACACACACACTCACATATATATATATATATATATATATATATATATATATATATATATATATATATATATATATATATATATATATATTGGTGTATACTGGCAGCAGGTTTTCTTTCAAACATGTTTCATTGAATATGACCGCATATTCTGTATTTATTATTTTCTGGTTTAGGACTTCTATCCCTCTAACTATTTTCTTAGCATCAGGGCTTAATTGGAATAGGAGTTCTCCAAAACTCATTTTCGTACTTTTAAGGTGAAGAAAACAAGTGATTTACTATAGAGTGTATTACACTTATTTGTATAATTTGCACGACGTTTCGAACCTCCATGGTTCATTCTCAAGTGATCAGATCTTACAATACTAGTTGATTTTATACCCGCATTAGGTCAGGTGATAATACAATGAAGGTGAAAAACATGGGGGGATACATAAGGGATAAACATAGGGGCTGCAGAAGGCTTATTGGCCCATACGAGGCATCTCCTATCTAAACACAAAGATTAATCCAGTGTAATTGGCCTGTTATGTTGGACATTGTCTTCTGTGTAGGCATCGATATGTTCTTGTCTTGTCCTTACTCTCATGGTGGGTAGAGTAAATAGTTCCGTGATTTGGGTGTTCATGGTAGGTCGCTCTATTCTTATGTGAATTGCCTCAAGAATTTGTAATCTTCTTGAATCTTGGGTTTTATCTATTATGCAAGTATTCTTGTTCAACATTTCTCTTGTTAGAGTAATGTCATGGGCTTGTCAAGCCCATGACATTACTCTAACAAGAGAAATGTTGAACAAGAATACTTGCATAATAGATAAAACCCAAGATTCAAGAAGATTACAAATTCTTGAGGCAATTCACATAAGAATAGAGCGACCTACCATGAACACCCAAATCACGGAACTATTTACTCTACCCACCATGAGAGTAAGGACAAGACAAGAACATATCGATGCCTACACAGAAGACAATGTCCAACATAACAGGCCAATTACACTGGATTAATCTTTGTGTTTAGATAGGAGATGCCTCGTATGGGCCAATAAGCCTTCTGCAGCCCCTATGTTTATCCCTTATGTATCCCCCCATGTTTTTCACCTTCATTGTATTATCACCTGACCTAATGCGGGTATAAAATCAACTAGTATTGTAAGATCTGATCACTTGAGAATGAACCATGGAGGTTCGAAACGTCGTGCAAATTATACAAATAAGTGTAATACACTCTATAGTAAATCACTTGTTTTCTTCACCTTAAAAGTACGAAAATGAGTTTTGGAGAACTCCTATTCCAATTAAGCCCTGATGCTAAGAAAATAGTTAGAGGGATAGAAGTCCTAAACCAGAAAATAATAAATACAGAATATGCGGTCATATTCAATGAAACATATATATATATATATATATATATATATTATATTTTTATTCTCATTTGCTATATTCTTGTGCACATCTATTTTCTGTAAGGTTGATTAATGGTGCATATATGATTCTGTCATTCATTTACAGTTTAATGTGCGTATGATTGGCTGCCAATCTTATATTTTTACCAAGTATAAAAGAAATATTAAGAAAGTGCTTGAACACCTCTGTATATTAACTACACATGTCTTGCGAAGCAATATAAGGAAGTTATATATCTTTATACCTTGCTTAACAATTCCGATGCAAGTTCGTAGAAATTTGTAGAAATTAAAAAAAAATAACGATCATAAATGTTATTACAGTACAGTACTTCAAAAATCTTGACGCTTATTTGACAGTGAAATGTGGGAAGGTCAGTCCGTAGACCTAATAACACGTACTATAAATCCTGGGCTGTGTGCACTGCTGCTGCTGACTCCTACATTTTAGAGTTTGTTCTCACCCGTCTGTATATTCTTTATCTACAGTATATTATTGTTATTATATATCTATATAACCACCAGGGGCCAGATTCACGAAAGCACTTACGAACTTGTTCATCTTTCCTCAATCCTTGGCGGCTTTGGTTACATTTCATAACCAGTTTACAAGCATGAAAACCTCCCATTCAACTATTGTTTTTGTTATAAACAGCCTTCTGGTGCTTCGGAGCTCATTAACTGATTAATAATTGGAAACAAAGCCGCCAAAGATTGAGAAAAGATGTACAGGTTCGTAAGTGCGTGCGTAAGTGCTTTCGTGAATCTGGCCCCAGTATATCTAGTGGTTATAGCACACAGTAACTTCTCATGAAGCCTACTCCCACCATCTTCAATTTCTAGTAGGCTTTGAATGTCCTCCATGCAGTTTTGAAACCTTTTCTAACGCCATAGGTAAGTTTATTTTTTTCTTGCCCAGCTCAGTGCATTTCTCCTTCCTCACTTGATATGCCTCTAGTTCTCCTATCGTCGCTTTTATTTCTGCCATGGTAATTTCCTTAGCGGAGAAACTTAACAGTTAATTTAAAGTCTAGTTGAGGATAACAATGTTGTAAAATGTAAAAGCGTCCTTAATCGACTTCTTTTAGAAAAACTAATGGTCCCATAGAAAAGTAATTTGATGTGTTTAATATCCTTTGAATCGTTGTAATCTGACATGAATGGTGAAACTTTTTATTTAAGAACTTCCTTATAAAAGTATATATCATATGAACAAGGTAACCATTATTTGAAAAAAAAATAAATCACCAAGAAATTAATTTCTTGATCAAAGAGGACCTATTTGAGCATAATACAAAAGCTGTATTCAACAGAGTATTAATTGCATTTTTCTTAAAAATATCCCAAATAAATGAATTGAAATTTAAACCTAAACCTGTGAACTTCAGTGTTGAAACCATTTTGGTTAATCATTTTAACATCAAGAAATGACAAAACCATTCAGCATAATGTGAAATGGATAATTCTTTGTCTTTTGGTTATTTATGGCAACTTTTGCATTTGCTTATAGTAGATTTTGGATACCTTAAAAGGAATGGTCTTAGGGGGGTAGAAATAGCCTAAGTTACTCTATTCCTTTGAGATGTATTTTTTATTCTTGTCTCAATAAACTTACTTGAACTTGAACTTAAAAGGAAATTATTCGTATATTGTACATAGAAACGACTGTCGTCATATTTAGTATCTTAATAAGAGAAGAAATAAATATTTATTAGGTTCAGACCTTTGTGTCCTGCGTCGGTGTGAGGGCGGGTGAGGGAGTGTGAGGTTGAGGCGGGTGGTGAGGAAGATGGTCGGGGCGGTGAGGTCCAAGTCTCCATTCTCCCTGAAGGTGAGGAACCCCCCGGCGCTGCCCCTCACCTGGTACTTGGCCCTCACCCTCACCTGCGTGAACGCCACCCTGACCACCCCCTCCGCCGTGGCCGGGGGTCGAGGCCTCTTCTTCTGCCCGCGAGGCCTCTTCTTGCTCCCCCGACCTCGTTTGACCTCGCGCTGTTCTTCAACTCCAGTAGACGACATCGTGGGTGACTCTTCGGCCTGTTCGATGTTCCAGTCACTGGGGAAGGCCTTGTGGTGCATGACGAGGTCATCTTTTAACCAGTCCCTGACCTGACCTGGTGTGTGGCGCCGGAACGCAGGTGGGAACTCGTCCTCCTCTGAGTCCGCTCCTTTAAAACTTACCTGGAAAAAGCAAAGTTTTCGCATCTCTTTGGCACTACATAGCCTTCCCGGCTCGGTGATTTCTTTGATAATTACTTACTTACTTTCGCGTCTCTTCACTAAACAAGTATGAAAATAAGATGATAATCGGCCAACAAATACACGACAGACCTTGAAGCACTTTCCAACTTGTTATTATTATTCTCGTATACTCTTTTTAAATGGCCAGATTGTTCGTGGGGGATTTCGACAAAGCTAATTTTTGATAATTGATGAAAACCGATATGTATTTCGTTAGATTCGGCTGTGTTCGCTTAGGTAAATCTGTATTCATTTAGGTTAGGCTTGGTTAATTTAGGTAAATGTGTGTTAGATTTGGTTAGGCTGTTAGTTTAAGTTAGGCTGTGTTAGCATAGGTAAATGTGTGTTAGCTTAAGTTAGTCTGTATTAGTTTAGGTAAGTCATTGTTAGTTTAGGTTAGGCTGTGTTAGTTTAAGTAAATCTGTGTTAGCTTAGGTTAGGCTGTATTAGCTTTAAGTTAGGCAGAGATAGCTTTGGTTAGCCAGTATTTGCCTAGGTTAGTCTTGTAAGCGTGTTTGTAAGATTAAACTGTTCCACCTTTATGTTTCAACTCATCTTTTTCGCTAATGAACTGTATAATGAATACATTTATAGGAATTGTTTGAATAAATTTTGCGAGCCTAACCGTGCTTTTGTTAAAATTCGGTCAGTTTAATACAGGCCTCGTCATAGCATATATATATAAAATAGTACATGTGCCTCTTTTTAACATATCTTTCAAGTTTGTGTTGGTGGTGGCTGGTAGTGGTGGTAGTGTAGGCTTACACTACCACCACTATCACCCGCCACCAAGATAACCAGGCCTGCCAACGCTATCAACCACCATCAGGTAGACCTGACACTAACGTCTTGACGGCTACCCCTTACACTTTAACTTCTTCATGACAAACCTCACTCTATAGCTTCTTAACGGGTGACCTCACACTCAAACCTCATGGTAGCTAAACTCACACTCTCACTTGTTGACGGGTGATCTCACACTACCTTCCTGGGAGCTGTCCTCACAATCCACTTCCTCATATCACGCTCCAGTAATCAAATTACCAGGTAGCGACGTATGTAGATACAGGATTCCTTATTAATTATTCCTCCTGTCCATCTGCCTGTCTCTTGTCTGTATATCTGTATATCTGACTGTCTGTCTGACGGTCCCGCTGTCTGTCAGGTAGCTTGTAACTGGGCTAGTGATAGTATTTCAAGTCATTTAATAAAATGTAATATATATTCCCATGAAATTAGTTTTTGGTGATTTAAATAGTGGAAGGAGTATTTTGTGTGGTTGGAGGTGCATTAGTCTCTGAGTAGGGTTGATGGCGCTGCTTGTGGGTTCCACTTGGATGGGTGTTCGTATGTTTGGTCTATAATTAAGAGCAAGTCTGAAGTTGGAAAGCGACGCATACGCTCCTCTCACAATGTTCTTTATGTGTTCCTCTGGCCACAGCTTA
The DNA here is from genome assembly GCF_040958095.1 of Procambarus clarkii. Taxonomy (NCBI): domain Eukaryota; kingdom Metazoa; phylum Arthropoda; class Malacostraca; order Decapoda; family Cambaridae; genus Procambarus; species Procambarus clarkii. Next base: position 1,501,678 of record NC_091240.1, read on the forward strand.
CTATCCAAAACAACCCCTAGGTCTCGTTCTTTATTAGAGTACTGTAATTCCTTTCACCTTAATTTGTAAGTTGTGTGTGGTCTGTTTTCTCCAATTCCAGATTCCATAACATTGCATTTATTCACATTGAATTCCATTTGCCACTTTACGCTCCAAGCACTTATTTTGTCTAGATCGATTTGAAGTTCATTACAATCGCCTGCGTCTCCTATCTTTCCCAGTATCTTAGCATCATCTGCATACATGTTCGAATAATTCTGTATTCCTTCTGGTAGGTCGTTAATGTATACATTACTGATGCAAGAACTGAACCCTGTGGTACTCCGTTAGTAACACTCCTCCAGTCCGATACATTGTCTCGGATTATTGCCCTCATCTGCTTGTCTGTTAGACACTTTTTCATCCATGTCAGAAGTAAAAAAAAGTACACTATACTTTTAGCCTTCTGTCGAAGTATCCCTAAGGTTCAACTATCGACCCTGACCCAGGATTCAGTTCCACCA
>NC_091240.1:1512180-1577180 GCF_040958095.1 Procambarus clarkii
ACTCCTTCACTCGCAGTTGGCCTCAAGTTTCCTTGAGTTATTTTTTTCAGATGGAGGCTGCATACTCCGGAAATGGTCTCACGTATGTGTCGTATAGAGATGTAAATGCTGCTTTAGTGAGCTTCTTGAGCGATGTTTTGACGCTAACCATTGTAGAGTGTACAGGTGTTGTTATTATCCTCTATATATATGTGTCTCCGTGGCTAGGCTTGGTGTTATACCCACTCCCAGCACGAGGGCATGGAGAACTGACAATAATAACAGAACACCAGAGAACAAAGGAAGATACCAGTGGGCCAGGAATGAGTACCTCAAAGTGAGAAGAGAAGCAGAGAGACAGTATGAAAATGACCTAGAAATAAAGCAAAGACCCAACCCAAACTGCTTCACAGCCACTTCAGGGAAAAAAAACAGTGAAGGAACAAGTAAAGAAACTGCGGAAAGGGGCAGACAGGTCGGGTGAGAGCGTCAAGGAGGCTCGCGAGGAACTCAGTGAGGTAAAGCATCTGCTGGAACTGGACATGACAAAGGCTCTTGATCCAGACAGACTCTCGCCACAGATATTAAAATCAGAGGGAATAGAACCAGACCACACACTAGAAGGTGAAGGGACGACGACGTTTCGGTCCGTCCTGGACCATTCTCAAGTCGAATCGACTTGAGAATGGTCCAGGACGGACCGAAACGACGTCGTCCTTTCACCTTCTAGTGTGTGGTCTGGTCAACATACTTTAGCCACGTTATTGTGACTCATCGCCTGCAGAGGGAATCGAAGCACTATGCTTGCCCTATACACGATGAACAATGGATCACTGGTAAGAGGAAAACTACCAAAAAGTTGGAAGATAGCTAATGTAATCCCGATATGCAAGAAGGGAAACAAACAGGAGCCATTGATCTACAGGCCAATGTTTATAACTTGCAAGCTATGCAAGGTGATGGAGAAGAGTGTGAGGAAAAAGTAGAACATCTGGAGCGAAGGAAGTTTGTAACACACTGTAATGTAACACACATTACATAAAATGTAATGTATATGTTAGAGTAAAATAGGTCGCGAGTCAGTTAGACAACCGACGGTTAGAAAGGCGGGGCCCAAGAGCTAACAGCTCAACCCTGCAGGCACAAAAGTAAATACAACTTGTAAATAACTACACAACACATAGGAACACTTTCTTTGGTTACCTGGAGCGTACAACAAACAAGGGAGCTCATTTTGAGAGCATATCACACATGACAACGTAAACAATGAACACACACACACACACACACACACCAGAGTGAACACTGGTTGTTCATTGTCACCAGTAATTAATGACCGTGTTGACGAGTACTGGGCTAGGATTAACAAGCTGATATACTGCGGAGTTTAGTCTGAAAATCTGAAAGTCTAAAGTTTGAAACAATATAAAATAAATCTAAAAAACTGGAATTGTAAGTATGAGGCTGAGGCCATTTATTAACTTGCTGGAAAGTCTAAAACGATGCTTAGAAAGAGACGTGAATTTAATATGAAATGAGTTTAATGAAAGTCCAATATCCTGGAGTAGGCTTGCCTCCCGATAGCGGGGCACCAGCGCGTATTAAATCATCAGAGTTACAGCCCTGTGCCAGGTAAGTCCACTACGGGGCTCACCATAGCCCGTGCTACTTGCAACTTTGGGTTCCCAGTAGCTGAATCTTAAACAACAACAATGTAAAATCATGTTATTTCCAGTAGGCCTTGACGAGTTACACACACAAACACGCACACACACACACACACACACACACACACACACACACACACACACACACACACACACACACACACACACACACACACACACACACACACACGCACGCACACACACACACACACACACACACACACACACACACACACACACACACACACACACACACACACACACACACACACACACACGCACACTAACATCCACAAGCACACAAGAAAACAATGGGACTCCCCCCTCCCCCCCAAGGGTCCAGGGACGGGGTTAATCAGGCAGATAAACAAACGACAAAGGATTATATCCTCACAAAATTGGCTGTGTGGCCGACCATTGCAAAGGAAGAGGGAATAGGGGGGTAGAGAAGGAGGCTGAGAAGAAGAGAAAGAAGGAAGAGCAGCAGGAGATAACGAAAAAGAAGCGATAAAGAACCACAGAAGGCGTAAGAGGAAGAACGAAATGGAGGAGGGAGATGATGAAATGGCTTAAAAGAAGTAGAATATAGAAGAGCAAGGAGAGACAAAAAGATCCTTGGGGAGGCGGAGCGGAGCAAGGCAAAGAACAAAGGTTTGAGAACAAAGGAAGAGATTGGTATGAGAGTGGTGAGAGTGAAGAGGGTGAAGGAACAAGTGAATGAAGGAAGGAAAAAAGAGAGGAGAGAGTAAAGTAAGGTAGATAGATGGGGAATATAAAGTAAGGATGCTGAAAACTGAGAGAGAGAGAGAGAGAGAGAGAGAGAGAGAGAGAGAGAGAGAGAGAGAGAGAGAGCGAGAGTGTCCATGGTAGTCCACATTAAACAACATATAACAGCGGCTTCATTAGTATGCATAACGCTTGTCCCCACAATATATGCTCTTATGTTCTATGTAAACACATTCTTTTGAATTTGAATTTGACATTATGAAGACCCAGAAGAGTATGCAGCTCCAGCCTAGGATTTCCATCTGAAAAAGGGGCCAGAATTAAAGAATACGAAGCGGTGACCCAACATTTTCCATACACAGAGGAAAAGTTGTAAATGCTAAAGAGATTAGCCATCAGGCTGGTGTCAAAGGCTTTAGGTTCGAACACAAAATATAATAATTCAATCTCACAGAGTTGACGAAAGTAAGACACTGAGAGGGGACATGATCACAAGACACAAGATACATAAAGGAACCAACAAGATTGACGGGGGAGACTTCTGGGGTACCAGGATATGGTACGATACTGTAAGAGTAAATGGTAGCATTGTGATACCAGAATATATGGTATCTGTGGGCCAAGGTGAGCACGGGGCGTGCCACTCTTGTCTGAGAGGAAGTAATGATATCAGTCTATGCTAATGGCTCTCTCTCCTCCACCAATACCACCCCTGCCTCACCTACCTCTCCAGTCTCCAACTACCACCTCTCCTTTTGTTGTTGACAAACCATGTCTTCCTCATCTGCTTCGTCAGTCGCAGATGGACAAAGTGTGGATGCTGCGCCGTCTGGAGCATGTCGTAGCTCTACATACTCTTTTGTTCAGTGTCGCGAGGTCAAGTTGCCTCACAGTTGAGGACTCTTAGGTGTAGACAAGTGCTGTAGTTAACCACTACACCTTGTGTAAGTTGTTTGGGTGGTGAGAGGTTAAGTGTCCGGGGGTACACTTATAAGCACTGACCTCATGCAAGCTCTAACGCCCGTCTTTATGGTCTCCTGCTGGTCATATGCTGCTGGTACTCTTTTGTTGTGGGTCTCTGGTCTTCCTTGTTGTCGTAGGTCTTGTGGTGGCTGGTGGAGGTGTTGAGGCTTGTGTGGTGTGCTCGGCTCTCCGCCTCCTCTCTCTCTCTCCTCTCATTCACCAATGCGCTGAGAGAAGAAGTTATGGAAGCCTCCTCCATGGACAACTTTAAGGCCAGGGTTGAGGATGTGCGCATGCGCCCGTGCACAATGGCAGCGGTGGAGGTAGTGTGGTGGTAGCCACTCTGGGTGGTGCAGGTAGAGGCCTGACCGACCCAGCCCAATTATTGTAATTAAACAAATATTTATTTTTTAATGACGCTGTTACCTGCATGCAAACGTCATTACCATTCCATCACACCATTACACTATCACACCAACACCTGTCATTATCAAAAACATCCATGCACCATCTCTCTAATCTCTCCGTCCACTAGGACAGGCCAGTACGGCGACGTTCTCACATCGTACAGGGCGACGTTCGATCCCCCCCAATAGTCCCAAATTGCTGGACCTTGTTCCTTCACCCTATCGTGTCCCAGCTCCTATCCTCGCCCCCCACCCCACCCCCGCCATGCTGCATAATCTCCTTCTCATCATAAGAAGATTAGAGCCCCCCTGGTCCAGGCCAGGAGGCTCCCCATCTCCCGGGGATGATATAGGCAACATGTGTGTTATGGCGGGCTAGAAATATTCACCCGCCCGGCGTCCACTAGGTTAGTCAGGCATGAATTTTTTGCAATAAAGCCGTGTTGGTGTTTGTTTACACCTCTGGTCCTAGCCAGGTGTTTTAATTGCCGGTGTTTTCCTTAGCGTTGGGTGCAGGTGTTGGTGTGACGTGTGTCTGTGGCTAAACGTTAGCAAAACTAATTGTAAAGGTTTTGTTGATTTTTGTCATGTTTTTGTTTTGTTTTTGATTTTGAACGACAACTGTTCAAAGTTTTTGGAGTTTTCATTAGTGATACAATATATATGATGATTATCTCCCTCACCTCACGTCTGTCTGTCTCTATCTCTCTGTCTCTTTGTCTGCCGCTGTCTGTCTGTCTGTCGCTGTCTGTCTGTCTGTCTGTCTGTCTGTCTGTCTGTCTGTCTGTCTGTCTGTCTGTCTGTCTCTCTCTCTCTCTCTCTCTCTCTCTCTCTCTCTCTCTCTCTCTCTCTCTCTCTCTCTCTCTTTTATCTCTCTCTATCTCTGTATGTCACTATGTCACCTTCTTGTCCACCCTCCCTCTCTTCCTCACCCTTTTCCCCTCCCCTATCTATCTATCTATCTATATATATATATTATATATATATATATATATATATATATATATATATATATATATATATATATATATATATATATATATATATATATATATATATATATATATATATATATATATCCTTCCTGCCTTCAACCCCCCTGAAGACCTCCTCTCCAGCTCCATTAATACGTGAACTAAATTCCAATAACACCCCGCGCCAGTTGGTTCCTTAATGAATACCGGTATTTGGCTTCACCATCGTAATTAATTTTCCATATTTGGAGGCCGCCCGACTCGTTAATTTACACAGGCTAAAATATATGATGATGCCTCTGATAGGAAATGCGTCAGGTGTCATCGAACGGATTTGTCGGTGTGTGTGTGTGTGTTTGAAGGAGGATTTGTTTGTGTGTGCTTGTGGGACGGATTTGTTTGTGTGGGCTTGTGGGACGGATTTGTTTGTGTGGGCTTGTGGGACGGATTTGTTTGTGTGGGCTTGTGGGACGGATTTGTTTGTGTGCTTGTGGGACGGATTTGTTTGTGTGCTTGTGGGACGGATTTGTTTGTGTGTGCTTGTGGGACGGATTTGTTTGTGTGCTTGTGGGACGGATTTGTTTGTGTGCTTGTGGGACGGATTTGTTTGTGTGTGCTTGCGAACGGATTTGTTTGTGTGTGCTTGCGAACGGATTTGTTTGTGTGTGCTTGCGAACGGATTTGTTTGTGTGGGCTTGCGAACGGATTTGTTTGTGTGTGCTTGTGGGACGGATTTGTTTGTGTGTGCTTGCGAACGGATTTGTTTGTGTGGGCTTGCGAACGGATTTGTTTGTGTGGGCTTGCGAACGGATTTGTTTGTGTGTGCTTGCGAACGGATTTGTTTGTGTGTGCTTGCAAACGGATTTGTTTGTGTGTGCTTGCGAACGGATTTGTTTGTGTGTGCTTGCGAAAGGATTTGTTTGTGTGTGCTTGCGAACGGATTTGTTTGTGTGGGCTTGCGAACGGATTTGTTTGTGTGTGCTTGTGGGACGGATTTGTTTGTGTGTGCTTGCGAACGGATTTGTTTGTGTGTGCTTGCGAACGGATTTGTTTGTGTGTGCTTGCGAACGGATTTGTTTGTGTGGGCTTGCGAACGGATTTGTTTGTGTGTGCTTGCAAACGGATTTGTTTGTGTGTGCTTGCGAACGGATTTGTTTGTGTGTGCTTGCGAACGGATTTGTTTGTGTGAGCTTGCGAAAGGATTTGTTTGTGTGTGCTTGCGAACGGATTTGTTTGAGTGTTTGTGTGTACCTCCAAAGGATACCTGATCAACCAGGCTGTGACTCGTACGTCAGGATGCGAGCAGCCGCGTCCAACAGCCTGGTTGATCAGTCCGGCAACCAGGAGGCCTGGTCGACGACCGGGCCGCGGGGACGCTAAGCCCCGGAAGCACCTCAAGGTAAGGTTGAGGCCGGATTTGTTTGTGTGTTTGAGGCCGGATTTGTATGTGTGTTTGCGAACGGATTTGTTTGTGGGTTCGGAAACGGATTTCTAACATGGTGGATTAGAGTGTCAGCACTGAGACTGAGTGTTGGACTCCACACTTGCAATTAACTTGATTCACTAAAGTTGTCACAGATAAAAGCATTTCTAAATTTTATTAATTCATTGAGGGTGGGAGTCGTGGTGGTTAATCAATAACAGAGGGTGGAGGTCGTGCTGGGTTACGGGAAGACAATCTCTCCATCCCAGGATGATAGGCTACAGGAAGACAATCTCTCCACCCCAGGATGATAGGCTACAGGAAGACAATCTCTCCACCCCAGGATGATAGGCTACAGGAAGACAATCTCTGCATCCCAAGATGATAGGCTACAGGAAGACAATCTCTCCACCCCAGGATGATAGGCTACAGGAAGACAATCTCTCCACCCCAGGATGATAGGCTACAGGAAGACAATCTCTCCATCCCAGGATGATAGGCTACAGGAAGACAATCTCTCCATCCCGGGATGATAGGCTACAGGAAGACAATCTCTCCACCCCAGGATGATAGGCTACAGGGAGATAATCTCTCCACCCAGGATGATAGGCTACAGGAAGACAATCTCTCCACCCCAGGATGATAGGCTACAGGAAGACAATCTCTCCACCCCAGGATGATAGGCTTCAGGAAGACAATCTCTCCACTCCAGGATGATAGGCTACAGGAAGACAATCTCTCTCTCTCTCTCTCTCTCTCTCTCTCTCTCTCTCTCTCTCTCTCTCTCTCTCTCTCTCTCTCTCTCTCTCTCTCTCTCTCTGTCTCTCTGTCTCTCTCTCTCTCTCTCTCTCTCTCTCTCTCTCTCTCTCTCTCTCTCTCTCTCTCTCTCTCTCTCTCTCTCTCTCTCTCTCTCTCTCACTACCACGGGAGGGGGTATAGTGACGTTGGTGTAGGGAGTGTAGGCGGAGATTGGTTCAGCTGGGTCAGGTAGATTAATGCCCGGCGATCAGTCACAGCTCCAGCAGTGCCGATGACTAGGAATACCACACCCTCGCATCACACCCAGCAGGGAGAGGGAGACGGAGAGAGAGAGAGAGAGAGAGAGAGAGAGAGAGAGAGAGAGAGAGAGAGAGAGAGAGAGAGAGAGAGAGAGAGAGAGAGAGAGAGAGAGAGAGAGAGAGAGAGAGACAGAGAGAGAGAGAGAAGATAGTGTGTATATTGAGCATGGTTACAGTGAAGACAGTGCATGGTGAAGTTAGTTGCTCGAAACGCTACACGTACTAGTGGCTGTACAAGAATGTAAGAACTCTTGTATATATATAAATAAATATAATAAATAAGTTACATTTATGGAGACAGTGCGTCGTGAAGACCCTCTCACCCGAGCAAGGCCGGGTGAGAGGGTACTCTCACCCGAGCAAGGCCGAGTGAGAGGGTACTCTCACCCGAGCAAGGCCGGGTGAGAGGGTACTCTCACCCGAGCAAGGCCGGGTGAGAGGGTACTCTCACCCGAGCAAGGCCGGGTGAGAGGGTACTCTCACCCGAGCAAGGCCGGGTGAGAGGGTACTCTCACCCGAGCAAGGCCGGGTGAGAGGGTACTCTCACCCGAGCAAGGCCGGGTGAGAGGGTACTCTCACCCGAGCAAGGCCGGGTGAGAGGGTACTCTCACCCGAGCAAGGCCGGGTGAGAGGGTACTCTCACCCGAGCAAGGCCGGGTGAGAGGGTACTCTCACCCGAGCAAGGCCGGGTGAGAGGGTACTCTCACCCGAGCAAGGCCGGGTGAGAGGGTACTCTCACCCGAGCAAGGCCGGGTGAGAGGGTACTCTCACCCGAGCAAGGCCGGGTGAGAGGGTACTCTCACCCGAGCAAGGCCGGGTGAGAGGGTACTCTCACCCGAGCAGGGCCGGGTGAGAGGGTACTCTCACCCGAGCAGGGCCGGGTGAGAGGGTACTCTCACCCGAGCAGGGCCGGGTGAGAGGGTACTCTCACCCGAGCAAGGCCGGGTGAGAGGGTACTCTCACCCGAGCAAGGCCGGGTGAGAGGGTACTCTCACCCGAGCAAGGCCGGGTGAGAGGGTACTCTCACCCGAGCAAGGCCGGGTGAGAGGGTACTCTCACATAAAAACAAATGGGATCAGGACAGAGAAGCAGATGGTCCTCCTGCACACAGCTCCCTCCTCCTCATAATACAAGCACACGGCGAAACAAAACCCCACACAATTTCGTACAAAACAGTTGCAGGAAAAATGAATATAAAGGAGGATTACTGAAGCTAATGTTTGTAACACCGCTAATGTTCTCCCCCAGCACGGTCGGCCGAGCGGACAGCACGCTGGACTTGTGATCCTGTGGTCCTGGGTTCGATCCCGGGGCGCCGGAGAGAAACAATGGGCAGAGTTTCTTTCACCCTATGCGCCTGTTACCTAGCAGTAAAATAGGTACCTGGGTGTTAGTCAGCTGTCACGGGCTGCTTCCTGGGGGTGGAGGCCTGGTCGAGGACCGGGCCGCGGGGACACTAAAGCCCCGAAATCATCTCAAGATGACCTCAAGATAACCACCTGCCTGGGCGCCTGATAGCTGGGTGGACAGCGCTTCGGATTCGTAGTCCCGAGGTTCCGGGTTCGATCCCCGGTGGAGGTGGAGACAAATGGGGAAAAATATTTCTTTCGCCCTGATGCCCCTGTTACCTAGCAGTAAATAGGTACCTGGGAGTTAAACAGCTGCTACGGGATGCTTCTTGGGGGGGGGGGGGTGTAACAAAAAAGAGGCCTGGTCGAGGACCGGGCCGCGGGGACGCTAAGCCCCGAAATCATCTCAAGATAACCTTAAGATAACCACCTACGCCTCTTTCCATTTGTCAAGAGTCATACTCCCTCTGTACATAGACTAGAAGTAAGCTAGTTATGTTTTATTATACTTATAGGTAGGCAAGAAGCCCAAATTTTATATTGCTCTTGCTTTACGTTCGATGACAGGGAGGCAGGGCATAGCAGTCTGCACAAAGATGGCGGATCAGCCATGCCCCAGAAGAGGATTTTCCCGCCCAGAAATACTCGGAGGAAGTGACACCGAAATTCCCGGATGTGAAGGCGATGATTGGTTGGATGTTAGTGGGCGTGGCCAATGAGGGTTGGTCGTGACCAATGAAGGTTCGACGTGACCAATGAGGCGCGGCCTGAGGTCATGTTACTGAGCTACCTGAGGGAGGGAGTGCGGGTCCCCGGGAAAGTGTCATTGCCCTTTTGACTACTCGCCCAGGTGGCGAATCCCTGGAAAGAGCCCAGGGAAATCATGCCTTTTTAGCGCCATCAGGGCAAGGATTAACCCAAAGTTTTAATGTCTTGGCTGGTAATGTTCGAGAGCTAAAGCAGAAGAGACATGGTGAAGTTTTTTTTTTTTTTTTTTTTTTTTTTTGAGATATATACAAGAGTTGTTACATTCTTGTACAGCCACTAGTACGCGTAGCGTTTCGGGCAAGTCCTTAATCCTATGGTCCCTGGAATACGATCCCCGCCGCGAAGAATCGTTTTTTCATCCAAGTACACATTTTACTGTTGCGTTAAACAGAGGCTACAGTTAAGGAATTGCGCCCAGTAAATTCTCCCCGGCCAGGATACGAACCCATGACATAGCGCTCGCGGAACGCCAGGCGAGTGTCTTACCACTACACCACGGAGACTGTTTCCTGAGGTAGATACGAGTCATACTAGACTCTTGACACTTTAGACACGAGTGCTAGATCTTCAGATTGCAGACAAAAGCTACTCGAAATTACGGTGGTCCCCCCCCCCCCTGTGCACCTGAAGACGGGGCTGAGGAGCTAAGTGACGGCTCGCGAGCGGTTTCCCTCATAACCGTGGATTACAAATGACTTCTATCTGTAGATATGTTATGCTGGTATACAATATATACGTTTGTTATGAGAAGATTGTGTGATTAACTCAAAAGGCCAAGAAGGTATCTACTTTAAAGATATAAAATAACGTAATATTAGTTTCAGTAAGAATTACTGGATAAAAAAGCCCTACTTGTATTTGTCCTAATTTTTTGGTACTCGTGATTCGAGTTTGTGTTTTTGAGTTTACCTAGCAAACTATGTGGGCCAGTATATTCTTTACCACCTGACGAGTGGTAATGAGTTGACTTTAGCTGCTCCTGAAGAAGTCATACATTTTTACAGTTAAGGCCAACGTCTGCGGGTGTTGCCATATGACTTAATACTTCAGGGGAGTGTTGCCAAACTGTAACCTTTTATTCACTTGGCTGGCCTTATGTGAATGTGTTTATCATTAAATGTTTAAATTGTCATCCACACTTCCGTGGAAATAAACATTTCCTTCACCAGGGCTCTAGGAGACTTGAACCGCGGACACCAGCATCCACAGGTGTACACCAGCAAGCACAGGTGTACACCAGCAAGCACAGGTGTACACCAGCAAGCACAGGTGTACAGCCTAGTCCCCAACCACTTTTATTTCGTGGCTAAATGACAGTCAACCAAATTGACGACCTTTGTAGTAGAGCACCTTTGTGGCGGGCAGGTACGGGGAGGTAGAGAGCAATGAGAGCAGAGCTGTATGAGAAGAGGTTGCAGTAAGGAGACTCCCCGGCCTCTATTCCACCACTCGTGTCACCGCTGGGAGAATGACTCGCCCCGCTTACACCAATGTCACCAAGGTGACAAGCCTCGTGATCTGTCCCCCTCCCACGGGTCGGGGTCGCCAGACACGCGTCCCTGGTTCTTGCAATACCTGAGGACCCGAGGGAGGAGAGCTACTAGCTAGCAGTCACTAGACACCATAACTATGAAACTACCGTGGCCGCCCCTCAGACCTCCTCCTCCTCCTCCCCTACCACCACGGGTGACGGATTGACACCAAGGAGCGGTTGGTTCATTAACTATCAGACCATCGACCACCTCGCTCGATGTGGGGCGACACCGGAAGGAATGTTAGACCAACATTATCTTTTCCATTACAGTGAGGATAATTACGGTTTCAAGGAACTATTTAAGCCTTGTAGAGCAATAAACAATGTGTGTGTGTGTGTGTGTGTGTGTGTGTGTGTGTGTGTGTGTGTGTGTGTGTGTGTGTGTGTGTGTGTGTGTGTGTGTGTACTCACCTAGTTGTACTCACCTAGTTGTGTTTGCGGGGGCTGAGCTCTGGCTCTTTGGTCCCGCCTCTCAACCGTCAATCAACAGGTGTACAGATTCCTGAGCCTATTGGGCTCTATCATATCTACACTTGAAACTGTGTATGGAGTCAGCCTCCACCACATCACTTCCTAATGCATTCCATTTGTCTACTACTCTGACACTGAAAAAATTCTTTCTAACGTCTCTATGGCTCATTTGGGCACTCAGTTTCCACCTGTGTCCCTTGTGTTAAAATGTCCTGTCTTTATCTACCCTATCAATTCCCTTCAGAATCTTGAATGTGGTGATCATGTCCTCCCTAACTCTTCTGTCTTCCAGCGAAGTGAGGTTTAATTCCCGTAGTCTCTCCTTGTAGCTCATACCTCTCAGCTCGGGGTGTGTGTGCGTGATCAGTAACTCGCAGTTTAAGGGACGGTAATTATCAATAGAAAGCGTTGTCAGTACGACTATCTAGCACTTAGACGGGAGCTGTGAGAGGACGGACACAAGGAACACCACAGTGGCGGACTATGACAGGGGCTTGAGGAGGGGGGGGGGAGGGGCTCCGCCTTCGTCACTAGAATATCTATAATTTGCAGCTCACTGGTTAAAGTTTAAGGTGTCAACATATCCACCTATCATAAATGCGTTATGCTCACCTCTTCCTAGCCGCGTATAAAACGCGCATTCAATATTTATTTCCTGGTCGAATATCCAACAATTAACGATGAAGACACTCCAACACCAACAACCATGTTTCAGAAGAGTTACTTAGTTGACATCGAGCCTGAATTTGTGCCAGAAACACTTCCCTTCATGAGCTTTGTTAGGCAGCTTGAAAAATTTCACCCACACGCATCACACACACTACAAGCTGGTGATAGCTACACCTTGCAGTAAACAATGGACTAACTTTTTCGTTCCAAGATGAAACGTCCCAACATCTGGCACAGGTCGAGAGTGGCCTCCTGACCCACTAAACACACTTGCTCTCATGGCGATTGAAAACAACGTTCTCAACAGCTTACAATTTACTTATGCTTCGAAAAATTGTTTGAAGGGGGACATGGAAGAGCCACAAACAAGGGGGCAGGGAAGACTCACAAACAAGTGGAGCAAGGAAGACCCACAAACAAGTGGGGACATGGAAGAGCCACAAACAAGGGGGCAGGGAAGACTCACAAACAAGTGGAGCAAGGAAGAGCCACAAACAAGTGGGGACATGGAAGAGCCACAAACAAGGGGGCAGGGAAGACTCACAAACAAGTGGGGACAAGGAAGAGCCACAAACAAGTGGGGACATGGAAGACCCACAAACAAGTGGGGGCATGGAAGACCCACAAACAAGTGGGGGCATGGAAGACCCACAAACAAGTGGGGGCATGGAAGACCCACAAACAAGTGGGGGCATGGAAGACCCACAAACAAGTGGGGGCATGGAAGACCCACAAACAAGTGGGGGCATGGAAGACCCACAAACAAGTGGGGGCATGGAAGACCCACAAACAAGGGGGACAAGGAAGACCCACAAACAAGGGGGACAAGGAAGACCCACAAACAAGTGGGGACATGGAAGAGCCACAAACAAGTGGGGGCATGGAAGAGCCACAAACAAGGGGGACAAGGAAGACCCACAAACAAGTGGGGGCATGGAAGACCCACAAACAAGTGGGGGCATGGAAGACCCACAAACAAGGGGGACAAGGAAGACCCACAAACAAGGGGGACAAGGAAGACCCACAAACAAGTGGGGACATGGAAGAGCCACAAACAAGTGGGGACATGGAAGAGCCACAAACAAGGGGGCAGGGAAGACTCACAAACAAGTGGAGCAAGGAAGACCCACAAACAAGTGGGGGCATGGAAGACCCACAAACAAGTGGGGACATGGAAGAGCCACAAACAAGTGGGGGCATGGAAGAGCCACAAACAAGTGGGGACATGGAAGAGCCACAAACAAGTGGGGACATGGAAGAGCCACAAACAAGTGGGGACATGGAAGAGCCACAAACAAGGGGGGAGATTGTAACACGATAAATGGTTTAATGTAATATATCACATACAATAAGCGTCAGGCACACGGGATATTGGGGGCGCTAGGCTCTCGGCCTTAGCATTTTCAAACCTTATCAATTCACACCATATTCAAGTGTTAATTGTTCACACAGGATGCCTTCAGGTCAGGTGGCATCAGGTGACCTCGCTGGGATGCTCCCGGACGTAGGTTCGAATCCTCGTCACGGCCCTTGTGGATTTGTTCACTGCCTGAGGTATTCACCGTCACCCAAAGCGTCAAGCTATAGGTGAATACGGTCGTATTTACCTATAGCTTCATGCTTTACACATGTTAGAAAACTTATTTTTATCATAATAATAATAAGAAAATATGATGAGTCAAGAGAGCGTGTTGTAGAAGCCAACTCCATTCATTATTTTAATAGTATTTATGTTTATAAGTTAGACTAGTATTTTAAAAGCCCTACAATCACCTGTGGTTGTGTGTTCAATAAATCCCTGAACTATATGTTTAATAGATCTCTCACCCTGTTCATGGAGGACAGAAGAAAAAATATATATGCTGGTTAGCATTGTAAATGTCTGGCCACGTCTGTGGTAGAAAATAATAATAATAATAATAAAAATAGTAGATATGATGCAAAGATAGATCAGGCATCATTGTGTTAGAGAGCCGGAGGCTAGAAAGGCGGGATCCAGATCTAAAGCTGGATCTTGCAGGCACGAATAGGTGAGTACACTCACACACACATAAATGGCTTGGCCAGACATTCCCACACATGAATACCTTCGCTAAAATTACTTTTCAAACACGCAAACACAATGACCTGCACGAAATTACATTTACCACATGGAAGGGTGACGTATGTGTATGTGGTCATATGTGTACGTATATGTGTGTGTGTGAGAGTGTGTATACTTACCTATTTGTGCCTGCAGAATCGAGTATTAACTATTGGATCCCGCCTTTCTAGCTAACGGTTTTCTAATGCAGTGACTCTTAGCCTATTTGTCATATCTATTTTGAAAATTATGCATGGAGTTTGCTTCTGTAACCAGCTCCTGTAGTTCAATCTATTGTCCCACTCTTGTACTAAAATCAAATGTTCTAACACACAAAGATAGATAGATAGATAGAACCGTCTGCTTTATTTTCTCACCAACTGCTCACAATAATACCTTCAGATGTAACTTTCAAATATATATAAAAACTATATAAACTATTTCGTTCTTAATGCTTTTCATATACAGAATTTGAATTAGTTTTTACATAATTTCACTCATTTCTTGCTATTTTTTCCTACTTTTATTATTATTGTGTTAATATTCAGTTTCTGGTCGTCTGATACTTCCCATTGCTGTGTGTCCTCTGTCTCTTCCAGGAGCCGCTGTACTCTGGTGAGGCGCCTCTGTACTCTGGTAAGGAACCTCTGTACTCTGGTGAGGAGCCTCTGTACTCTGGTAAGGAACCTCTGTACTCTGGTAAGGAACCTCTGTACTCTGGTAAGGAACCTCTGTACTCTGGTAAGGAACCTCTGTACTCTGGTGAGGAGCTTCTGGCAAGTTTGGTGTCGTTCACAACTCAGCGTTAACGCGCTCCTCTTAGCCTATCCCTCCAAGTTTAAATTATGAAAATGAGTAAATAGTATAAGAAATCGGTCTTAACCGGGTTATTAAAAGAGAGCGAAAGTGGTCCATCTCGTTTCACACCTCCCTCATTACCCCTCCCCAACCATTCCTCCTCTGCATTGTCCACAGCCATTGAAAAATCTTTGCTCAGCCGCCACAAATGCTTTTGATGCGGTGACTGTGCGAGGCTTTCATTATATCATCTCTCGGAATCTGTAAACCGTTTCAGATTTCCCGCGTTAATTTTCGGCGGTAAAAAAAATGTAGTTGGCTGTTGCTTATTTTTATCTTGTTTTCCGCTGATGGAGATTAGAATGAAAGCTTTGTGGCAGATTTGTTGAATGAATCCGTTGAGTTTTTAAGTGAGTTGTTTGACGCGCCAATATTTTGGCGGGAGAAATATTGATCAGTTATTGTGTTTTTCGCTGTGACTCTTTCACGGGTTACTATTTTTCCTTGCTGTTGCAGACTAGGTTCAAAGCTTCGTGATAAATGGTGTAAATGAATTAAATAACTGAATTGAATCGTTGTATGTTAGCAAGAACTAACTGAATTATTTTTGTTGGCTTAATTTATTGAATGTCGAACCCAATATATGGCGTGGAAAATGGCAGACAATTTGAGGGGGATTCATTTAAAAAAAAAATCGGTAACAGACATAGAAGCCAAGTAAATGTATAAGTAGGTTAAGTAATACCATACAAGGAAGATGTTTGTTGAATACAACCGGCCACACCATAGTGCCAAGCAGGACATATATGAGGACATGGTCTCAACATCTCCAACACTTAAACAACTGGGCACATAAAGGGCAGGTGGCTGAGCGGGCAGCACGCTGGCCGCGTGATCCTGTGGTCCCGGGTTCGGTCCCGGGCGCCGGCGAGAAACAATGCGGCAGAGTTTCTTTCACCCTAATGCTCCTGTTACCTAGCAGTAAATAGGTACCTGGGAGTTAATCAGCTGTCACGGGCTGCTTCCTAGGGTGTGTGTGTGTGGTGTGGAAAAAAACAATAGTTATTAGTAACAGTTGAGAGGCGGGCCGAGAGAGCAGAGCTCAACCCCTGCAAGCACAGCTAGATGAATACAACCCCACAAGAGTTAAGATGATAATAATAACATGTAAAATGGAAAATTATTTTGTATTTTGTTTTTCCTTGTATGAGACAGCACACAAAGGGGGAGGTGCACAGTATATCATTAAAAAAGAACTAAAGCTGAGGGCAACACAACAAGCTGCCTAAGCGGCAGGTTTGGTGACCTGACAGCAGGATACTGTACATGGGAAACAATTCAAAACGGAAGCTCCTAGCAAGGCCCCGGAGCGGGAGGCTTAACGTGTATGGGGTCCCGCCGGCCGCCGCCGTACCCACTCGTGGGCTCCGGCCAGGTCATTCACCCTCTTGTGAGGAACCATTCGGAGAAGTAGTACTCCACATGACGACTGCTTAGATAGTTAGCTGCCAGCTATCCTGGCTGCGGTTCACCTAAACAAGATTATATTAACCCTTATGCACCCCACACGGGTGCATAAGCCACACGGTAACCCTGGAACTAAGGTGGTCTGCCCCTTGATGTGGTCTTGAGCCATATTCTGTAGATGGTATATGTCCAGGGCTTTCACAGAGTAAATCTCAAATCTCAAATCTGGAACTTCTGGGATTGTGTATCAATTCTGAGACATCAGTCCAGATGTGCAGAAGACTGGTGAGATCCTCCACTCTCACTTATCAGCGTCGTGCCAGGGCCGAGGGGGGCAGAACAAGCTCCCTAGCCTATAAGAACAAGCCTATAAGAAATACTATCCAGGCCTCTCATATTGAGGCTGGTGAGGGTTGCAGGAGGTGCGAGCAAGGAGTGAGGTGGGCAAATTACCCGCTGTGCACCGGGTTGTGAGTTCATCTACCCCCAACGATGAGTTATAGACGGCCTACTGAGGAGGCGAGGCGCCGGATGACAGTGGAACAGCTGGTGGCACAGGTCTGTCAGTTGAGCTCCACATTCTCTCCCGCCACCCATTCAGGATGATAGAGAGACAGGGATTGACAGCTCTGGCCGTCACTCTGGTACTGACAGCTCTGGTCGTCACTCTGGTACTGACAGCTCTGGCCTTCACTCTGGTACTGACAGCTCTGGCCTTCACTCTGGTACTGACAGCTCTGGCCTTCACTCTGGTACTGACAGCTCTGGCCTTCACTCTGGTACTGACAACTCTGGCCTTCACTCTGGTACTGACAGCTCTGGCCTTCACTCTGGTACTGATAGCTCTGGCCGTCACTCTGGTACTGATAGCCCTGGCCGTCACTCTGGTACTGACAGCTCTGGCCTTCACTCTGTTACTAACAGCTCTGGCCTTCACTCTGGTACTGACAACTCTGGCCTTCACTCTGGTACTGACAGCTCTGGCCTTCACTCTGGTACTGACAGCTCTGGCCTTCACTCTGTTACTGACAGCTCTGGCCTTCACTCTGGTACTGACAGCTCTGGCCTTCACTCTGTTACTGACAGCTCTGGCCTTCACTCTGTTACTGACAGCTCTGGCCTTCACTCTGTTACTGACAGCTCTGGCCTTCACTCTGGTACTGACAACTCTGGCCTTCACTCTGGTACTGACAGCTCTGGCCTTCACTCTGGTACTGACAGCTCTGGCCTTCACTCTGTTACTGACAGCTCTGGCCTTCACTCTGGTACTGACAGCTCTGGCCTTCACTCTGTTACTGACAGCTCTGGCCTTCACTCTGGTACTGACAGCTCTGGCCTTCACTCTGGTACTGACAGCTCTGGCCTTCACTCTGTTACTGATAGCTCTGGTCGTCACTCTGGTACTGACAGCTCTGGCCGTCACTCTGGTACTGATAGCCCTGGCCGTCACTCTGGTACTGACAGCTCTGGCCTTCACTCTGGTACTGACAGCTCTGGTCGTCACTCTGGTACTGATAGCTCTGGTCGTCACTCTGGTACTGATAGCTCTGGTCGTCACTCTGGTACTGATAGCTCTGGCCTTCACTCTGGTACTGACAGCTCTGGTCGTCACTCTGGTACTGACAGCTCTGGTCGTCACTCTGGTACTGACAGCTCTGGCCGTCACTCTGGTACTGACAGCTCTGGCCTTCACTCTGGTACTGACAACTCTGGCCGTCACTCTGGTACTGACAGCTCTGGTCGTCACTCTGGTACTGACAGCTCTGGCCGTCACTCTGGTACTGACAACTCTGGCCGTCACTCTGGTACTGACAACTCTGGCCGTCACTCTGGTACTGACAGCTCTGGTCGTCACTCTGGTACTGACAACTCTGGTCGTCACTCTGGTACTGACAACTCTGGCCGTCACTCTGGTACTGACAACTCTGGCCGTCACTCTGGTACTGACAACTCTGGCCGTCACTCTGGTACTGACAGCTCTGGTCGTCACTCTGGTACTGACAACTCTGGCCGTCACTCTGGTACTGACAGCTCTGGCCTTCACTCTGGTACTGACAGCTCTGGTCGTCACTCTGGTACTGATAGCTCTGGTCGTCACTCTGGTACTGACAGCTCTGGCCGTCACTCTGGTACTGATAGCTCTGGCCTTCACTCTGGTACTGACAGCTCTGGCCGTCACTCTGGTACTGATAGCTCTGACCGTCACTGGTACTGACAGCTCTGGCCGTCACTCTGGTACTGATAGCTCTGGCCGTCACTCTGGTACTGATAGCTCTGGCTGTCTGGTACTAACAGCTCAGATAACCAACATAACCGCCTCCCTCCCAATAACTCATTTGCTTAAGTAATTAGATTGGGCTTACGGCGTCCATCAGTTGTCTGACAGGCCTCGTCCGTCCTCTGAAGCTGGGATACCTGGGCGTACCTGCTACAATATTAATAATAATAATATAATTATTTTTATGAATATTATTAAGTCAACAATGTAATTATAAATTAATCAAGGCATCTCACCCCCGGAGGTCTGCTTCCATTACTGTGTAATTAATTGTTTCTGGCTCACGTTATTCTGAATTACTTTATAATTATAATCGTGGGATTATTTACATGTTGTTATTGTTTATAACGTGTAGTAAATGGAAACTCATTTTCTGCATGTTTTCTTGTGTAGTTTACTGTTCAATGTTTTATTTACCGTTTTCTCTCATACCAAAATCTTCACACCATTCCTCCCCCAAAAATGTGTAAACACGCTAGATAAAATAATAATGTCTCACTAGACGTGAAAACAATACCAATGACCCACATATTGGCCTTAAGAAATATTGTAAAATCATAAGAACACACAGAATGAGGGAGTGTTGTTGCGAAGTTAAAGTGTACGAGCAAAAACTAGCACAAATTAATCACACTTTAGCTGCCATTACGCCGGCAAGTTGCGTCGCTGAGAATTGATGGTCCACTTAGCGCCCAGCCGCCGGGATACAAGCACTTATATATTTTCACATTTTCTCTCTCTCCAGGCGCCGTGCACTCAAGCAAATCCTAATCTCGGCAATTTGCATCAAGTGCAGTACTCGTGTAACTTTTGACTTGGCTCGCAACTTTTGGAAAATAGGCCGCGTGATATTAATTTTGTGTGTGTGTGTGGAGGGAATTGTATGTGTATTGATTATTTTGGATTTAAGGGGATATACACGTTGATCACAAGCCGAGCCTAGTCATAACAGTGGGATTAGCAGGATGTTGTTGTAGGGGGTAACACTGCCTCCACCGTAGTGCTGTGGTGGGGTGCTCTTTGTTACCACCACTACACTGCCACCACACCACAGCCTAAAGACCGCAACACTACCACCACCTTCATATAACGGCACCTCCGCACACCTAACGGTGGTCACAATCACACCACCACAACACCGTCACACCATTGCACCTGCGTCACACCCCATGGGATGAGTATGGGGTGCACAATAAACCAGCCCGTCCTCCTAAAGGTTTCCCAACGTCAAGAAACTGTCGGACTAAAGTGCCCCTATCCTAACCTACCAGAAAACTCAAAACAGAACACGGAACAGTACGTCACTTTTGCCAGCCGCTTCCATTTTCTAGTACGACAATATTTGGCGTTATATAACGCATACGGTCGAAAAGCGACGTTCTTTGTTGGAGGACAGGTAGATGCAGGAGGTCTAGGAGGTCACCAAGACAGTGCGGGTGGGTGGTGGTGGGGGGGGGGGGCAGTGTGGGCCACACACTGTACCTATTGTACACAATAGGTGGGTGCCTATTGTGTACAATCCCGCGGTGGAAAAAAACATTCTGGGATAATTGTCGAGAGTCTGGTCTGGATTGAAGGAGTAAGGCTTAAGATATGCATGAATCCCCTCTACTTTATCACGTTTAAAATACAACAGTATTTTAAGCGTTTCCATGAGATGAGCCGTGTCATGTCTGGCCTGCAGTGGTGTTAGTCCTGTGGCCCTCAACCCTTCCTGGGGTGAGAGGTGACTTAGTTCTCGAATGATTTTTGTTGCCCGGTGTTGAACTTTCTCCAGACCAGCTATGTCTCCCTGAAGGTGAGGTCTCCATGCTTGGATACAACAATCAGAGATTTATAGAGATTTATACAGTTGAATAACTACTTTCTTTTCCTTTAAAGTCAAAGGTACGCTTGATTATTCCTAGGGTTTGGTTAGCTTTTTTATTGCCGTTCCCAGTTTAAAAACAAAAGCTTATGGAACTTGCAGTGAATGATGGATTCTGTCTCCAAGGTCCTTTACTTCATCAGTCTGCTGCAATATAATGTTAATTTCTAGTTGTGACATAGGTTGTTACGCCCCAGATGCAAGGATTTGCATTTCTCGATATTAAAGAGCATTTGCCAGTCTTCAAACCATTTGTGAAATTCGTGTAGATCTTTTTGTAAGGCTTCAATATCATTATCATTTCCCACTTTACCATAAATCTTAGTGTCATCTACAAATTTGACGATGTGGGTTGTAATATTCTCATCTACGTCATTGATGTATATGACAAAACGGGTTGGTCCCAAAGTGGAGCCCCTAGCCCCAACCTAACCAAACCCATTATAAGCCTACTTAACCTAGCCTATCTAAACCTAGCCTAATTTGACGATAACAAGAAATAAAGTTTAGTTTTATATAAGGTGTGTGTGCAGGAGGTGTGTGAGGTGACTGGCGTCATAATGTTGGTGTGGTGCATGTTTGGGTTCCCACTGGATTACAGAGCAACTTACACTCACAGCACTAAGTGTACACTCACAGCACTAAGTGTACACTCACAGCACCAAGTGTTACAGTGAGAGAGGAAGACATACTGCGCCACTTGCGGTCGGCAGCAAATTTGACATAAAGAGATTAGTGAGAGGAAGAGTCGAGAAGAGTACAGTCTACGAGAGAGGCAACTATACAAGAATTAATTAATAATAATTAATAATTAATTAATTAATAACTGAAGGAAATAATAAAGGAAAAGGAGTTTAGATGAGAGGTAACACCAGTCTTACCACCTGAGCATATTCCACAGAATAACATAACCATTCATTATGTCAGGGACAGGAAGCTTGTGTATATACTTAAGGTTTGTATCACTCACTATTCTAGGAAGTTTGTGTTGCTCACGTGGCCCCACAAAGTAAATTGATTCGAAGAAATATATATGCCCGAGTTGACCACCGAGCGCTGCCACTCCTGTGCCAGGTAAGTTACGGGCTCACCATAGCCCGTGCTACTTGGAAGTTGTTCTAAGAAGCTGAATCTATAACAACAACAACAATATCGAGCGCTGTCGGATCTTGCATGAAAGTCTCACGACAAGTCGTGAGACTTTCACGACAAGTAGTCACGACCATTCAGACTTGTTTGCATATATATATTCGAACAAGTCTGAATGGTCCCCCCAGGCATAGGTAGCCGAGGCTATTTGCCCATCATCCCGACGGCACTTTGATGGTAATCTTGGGCATAGTTATTTTATCAAATCACCTCATTTTGTGGGGCCACGTGAGCAACACAAATGCGAACAAGCCTGAATGGTCCTCGGGCATATATGCAACTGAACACTCCACACCCCAGAAGTGACTCGAACCCATACTGCCAGAAGCACTCTGCAACTGATGTACAGGAGACCTTAACCACTTGACCATCAGTGACCGTACAACAACACCATCTATATATACGTATATATAGATGGTGTTGTATAACACGGATATATATATATACGGTCACCATCAGTGACCGTATATATATATATATATATTATATATACTATAAAATTTACTATAAAACCAAAAAAACGGCCAACCTACTCATGAGAAACTCTCCAGACACCAAGCAGAACGCTTTAAAAGAGACCAACGTCGTCTATCCCTACAAATGTCCACTTGGGGACTGTAAGCCTCAAAGAACTCAGTATATAGGCAAGACAACAACATCTCTTTCCAGGCGATTAACGAAGCATAAGCAACAGGGCTCCATTAAGGAACATATAATCTCTTCTCACAATCAGACCATCACCAGAGAAGTCTTAACAAACAACACAGAAATCATCGATAGATACAGCGATAACAGGCGGCTTGATATCTGCGAGGCACTACACATCAAGAAGTCAACACCAGCAATCAACAGCCAATTAATGCACAACTATATTCTACCCACTTCAAGACTCCGCTCCAATATAGAAGCATTTAGAAATATGGGCCAATAGGCCCTTTGCAGTTACTTCCATTCTTCCCTTTAATTTACCCAATTTATACCCATTGTTTCGTGTTCTATTTTGTGTTTAAAGTTTTGTTCACCTCATCCAAAACTGTTGTAACATATCACCTCATCCAAAAGCGGGTATATAAGATGAAAGCTGTTTAAATGATAGCATAGAACTCTGTTTAGTGTTTACAGGTTATAGTTGTGTGTGTGTGTAAACTAAAGTCTTTGAAAATGTAATAAGTTATTACGAAACGCGTTCAAGTGTCGCGTCAGACTAGAAATAAAAATGAATTTTGGAGAATTGATTTTTCAATTACCATCGACAGTGAAAAGAAACATAAGAAATATTGAGAAAATTCGTGTTAGAATTATTAATCTTACTTTTTCGGTCATATTTAATAATTAATATATATATATATATATATATATATATATATATATATATATATATATATATATATATATATATATATGTGTGTGTGTGTGTGTGTGTGTGTGTGTAAATCACGAAAAATAAACACGTTATTAAAAATGTGACAGTGTCAGACCACGGAGGAAAATTGAAACAGGAATTTCCTTAAGAACTTTCGTATATTAATACATATTCAGAAGGAGTGAAGATGTATTAATATACGAAAGTATTTAAGGAAATTCCGGTTTTAATTTTCCTCCGTGGTCTGACACTGTCATTATATATATATATATATATATATATATATATATATATATATATATATATATATATATATATATATATATATATATATATATATATATATATATATATATATATATATATTTATATAATGCTTTTTTCAAAACTAGAACAATAGAGTATTTAATTTCCTCACCAAAATATCGCGCTTTGTGGTACTGAGTGTTAATGGCATTGCAAGAATGTACCATTTAATCACCGTATAGTCTTTCACAACCCAGTGATATATTTTCACAGCCAAATTGAAAATAATCTCACTAATTTGCATATACACCTTTTAAGGAGTCTCCATGTTTAAAAGGCTGCCTCAAGAAAATGTATGAAAGTGTAACTCTCCATCATAACATTATCTGTGACACGTGTCACTTACCTTTAATAGTGTGACAGTGTGGGGAAGACAATGAGTAGGGAGAAGAGCAGTGGAGGAGCGAGGCTGCGGCTTCACTCTCACACACTCACACACGCTCACTGGTGCAGACACAGCGCCCGCGGGGCCAGTGGTGGTACTGCTGCTGCTGCTCCCTCTCACATAATACTGCCACTCTCACTCCCGCTCTCTCTCTCTCTCTCTCTCTCTCTCTCTCTCTCTCTCTCTCTCTCTCTCTCTCTCTCTCTGTCTCTGTCTCTCTCTCTCTCTCTCTCTCTCTCTCTCTCTCTCTCTCTCTCTCTCTCTCTCTCTCTCTCTGTCTCTCTCTCTCTCTCTCTCTCTGTCTCTCTCTCTCTGTCTCTCTGTCTGTCTGTCTCTCTGTCTGTCTGTCTGTCTGTCTGTCTGTCTGTCTGTCTGTCTGTCTGTCTGTCTGTCTGTCTCTCTCTCTCTCTCTCTCTCTCTCTCTCTCTCTCTGTCTCTCTCTCTCTGTCTCTCTCTCTCTCTCTGTCTCTGTCTCTGTCTCTCTCTGTCTCTCTGTCTGTCTCTCTCTCTCTCTCTCTCTCTCTCTCGTTTTAACTACGACTAAAGTTCATAAGGGCTGTCTAATGCTGTACCTAGTGAAACTGCAAGCAGCTGTTATCCTACCTCAGCTCATCTGAAGCCTACACCTAGAAAAATAAACTGTAAACCAAATGAAACTGTGTCAACAAAATTATTCGCACACCCTCCGTCACTATGTGATGGAGTGCGGAAAGATACGTGAATTTAGAGACAATTCTATAACCAATGTTCCAGCGATGTGTAAATATTTCATTCAAAATGATCTGCTACCAGAAATTTTAGCCAAATATCCCCCAGTTTGCTAACTGTAGGTAGTAACTAAGTGATTGTAACCTATCCACCGCTGCCCACTGGATGGGGGGGGGGGGGGGCGGTGTGCAGGACAAACATATCAATTGTAACACTAGCTCTCCACATATGTCAGTTGCTTAACTTAGAAACTGTACTTGTGGTCGATCTCGAACCCATTGTTGATGTGACGACTTATATTGAATTTTGTAACTAGCTCATCAAGATTGTAACTTGCTTAGCTAAATGAATTGTGGGGTTCAGTCCCTGAGCCCATTATGTGCCTCTGTAACCCTTTCCACTACCGCCCACAAGATAGGGATGGGGTGCATAATAAATGAACTAAACTAAACATGCACATGAGAGAAAGCCAGTTTAAACGATGCTCCCCCGTGGTGCTACGAGGCAGCCCAATATTTCTGAGTGGGACCAGAAATTTATTCCCCTAAATAAATAAACATTAGTATCATTATGAGTGACTAAATCTAGTCCTGGCGAGATCAGTTGTGAACGCCAGTTAGCGCACAAGTACAAAAGCTACAAAATACTTATTTTAATTATTTTTAATTTATTTATACATATAAGAGTTCTTACATTCTTGTAGAAAATGTGTACTTTAACACAAAAGGCATGTAGAGACAAGCGTGTGGCTTCTAACTTTGCTTTTGATGTAATCTTCTTTCAGTCTCCGTGGTGCAGTGGTAAGACACTCGCCTGGCGTTCCGCGAGCGCTTTGTCATGGGTTCGTATCCTGGCCGGGGAGGATTTACTGGGCATCAATTCTTAACTGTAGCCTCTGTTTAACTCAACAGTAAAATGTGTACTTGGTTGTAACAACGATTCTTCGCGGCGGGGATCGTATTCCAGGGACCTGCCCGAAACGCTACACGTACTAGTGGCTGTACAAGAATGTAACAACTCTTGTATATAGCTCAAAAAAAAAAAAAATAATAGAACCCATGAGCACCTCACCATAAATAAATCTCTCTTTGATATCCCCAGTCTGGGTATAAATATGTACAAACACTCCATGCCAATAGGCCCCGTGTCACCTTTTGGGTTGCTTCATCTTCATCAATCAATCAATCAGACAACCCTCCACCATTTGGTCACCATTTGGTCCGGGAGACATCTCCCGTCACGCAGGGTGCAGTTGCGCCTCCACAGATCTCCAGTATCATCTTTTGATACTGGTAATGGCTCAAAAGGGCCACCACTTACGGGCTGTTCATGCCCGTGCAACCTCTTGGGTGGCTTAATCTTCATCAATCAATCAATCAATCCATGCCAATAAAAGGGCCCCAATCTTTGGAACTCACTCATCCCTGATGAGTTCAAAAATTTATTTATCCAGTGCTTTGACTATTTGGTATTTTTCTTGTAACGAGTGGTCACCGCCTCCTAATATATGCTCGATGGTAAAGGGTATTTTAAGTGAGATAAGTACTTGTTTGAAATTTACTCTGGCACTATAGTGTCGGAAGCAATGTAGGAGATAGTGTTCGATTGTTTCAGGCACCTGACAGTGGATGCAGAGTTCGTTGATGTCTGTTCTGTACTTAGAGCTGTGTGCCGCTAGTTTGGTGTGTCCCAGCCTTAATCTGGTCATCGCTATATCAATTTATCTGCTTTTATATCTGACATGTTTCCAAGTTTCCCATTTCTTTTTAATGGACCCATAGTACAAAGGTGAGCATGACGTTTTCCATTTCGTCGCAAAATCTTGGGTGATGGTATTTTTGAAGGCTCCTTTACGTGCAATATGGGGAATTAGATGACGGGTAATGTGAGGCGTGTTGTGCATTGCTTTGGCTAGTTGATCTACTAGTTCATTATGGAGAATACCACAATGCGCTGGGACCCATTGGATAGAGGTATCATAACCGTTCAAACGATGTTCATGAAGAAGTTGAAGACACGGGTAAACAAACTCCTTGCACGTTTTTGAAGAGTACGTAATTGCTTGAATCGCACTCTTGGAGTCACTGCAGATTGTATATGTTCCGATTGGTAATGTTGTGATTATTTGGAGAGCTTGATATAAGGCATATAATTCAGCTGTGAAAACAGATAGTTGGTTTGGTAACCGCCATCCCTGCTTGAGATGGTATTCCGGTATCCATACAGCGCTAGTGACCGAGGGTACGTTGTTCATGATGATGCGAGATCCATCTGTATAAATCGCTGTGGTATTTGGGTAGCAATTTTTCATTGTTGAGAGAAAGACTGAGGCTATGGCTGAGTTTGGTGCAGACTTTGGAATGTTGTCTTCGAGTTGTATTGCTGTATTAGGAGTTGTATAAAGCCAGGGTGGAATAGGGGGAACAGTAAGTTGGGTTTCAGAGTTTTGGAGTAGAGAGAGGTCTATATTGAGGTTATTTGTAGCCCGTGTGAGGAAAGGTTGTGAGTGATTGGTTGGGAAGCGGGGGTTATGTGGGTTAACTGTTGGGTTAATTTTTGATCTGTATGGGTGTGTCTGGTGAGCAGTGGTACAGAGTGACAGATAGTTGGCACACATTATGTCTCGTCTGGTGGCTATGCTTGTGAGGCCCGTTTCCCCGTAAAGTCCGAGGATAGGAGTGGAACGCATTGCGCCACATATAAGTCGCATGGCATTGTTTTGGATGACCTCTAGGCTCTGTAGGTTAGTAGGCGCAGCCGACGCATATGCTTGGCAACAATAGTCTAGTTGGCTGCGAATGTAGGTTGTATAGAAACGGAGCAGGATTTTATGGTGTGCTCCCCAGGTGGTGCCAGTGAGGGCTTTCAGTATGGCGAGTCGGGGTTGTGTCGTCTGTTTAAGGTGTTGAATGTGTGCTGTCCAGGTAAGTGAGGGCGAGTCTAAGTGCATGCCAAGGTATTTATCCATTCTTATTCAAATGATGTTCTCGTACGTGTTGGATGGGAGTGTTGTGTATTGTGAGGGTGGGTAGATGAACAAGTCTTTTTTTAGTGAAAATTTGATAATAGGTTTTGGTAGTACTAACTTGAAGGCCCCATTGTTGTGTCCAATCTATGAGGTGATCAAGTGCTGTTTGCATTGTTGAGACTGTATTAGGTAAGGCGTTGTCTGAATAATACAGTGTTAAGTCGTCGGCGTACGCCGAGAGGTTAACAGGATGGGTGTTAGGCAAATCTGCTAAGAATGCAGCAAAAAGGGTTGGGCTTAGTATGGAGCCTTGTGGGACACCCGTTTGTATTGGGATGTCATCGGAAAACTCGCCTTGTATATAGACTTTAGAGGTCCTGTTCGTAAGATAGGATTTTAACCATAAAAGTAATCTTCCCTGTACGAATAAATGCGCAAGCTTTGCGAGGAGGCAAGTATGAGGAATGCTATCAAAAGCTCCTTTGAGGTCTAAGTAGAGAACAATACAAAATTTGCTGCTTCTGAGGGAGGTGCGGATTTCATGTTCAAGGCAAAGAATTTGATCGAGTGTGGAGCATTGCGGTCGAAATCCAGCTTGGAGTGACGGTATAATATTATTATATTCTAGGTACCATTGGAGGCGAGTATGTACTAGTCTTTCCATGACTTTACTGAGACATGATAGTAGGGAAATAGGTCTATATGACGCAGGTTGGGATGGGTCTTTTCCTGGTTTAAGGAACGGAAGAATAATACTGGTCTGCCATTGTGAGGGAATATTTCCGTGAGTCCAGCATAGGTTGTAATAGTTTAGGAGAGTACTATGTGCAGTTGATGGAAGATGTTTAATGAGTTCATATGGAATTCCATCCTCTCCAGGTGCCTTGCCAAGAGGTAGGCGGGTTAAGGCTAATTGTAGCTCGCTTAAGGTGTATATGTTGTCGACGCCAGGCATGGGTAGCAGTATGGCACGGTCAATTTCTTGTCTGAGGAGGAGTTCTTGGGCATGAAAGAAGGGTGTTGAGAGGGTAACTTTAAGACATTCAGCAAGAACATTTGCACGCTCCTGAGGTGTTTGACAGAGTGAACCGTTGATCATCAGGGGGAACGAAGGGAATGTTGGGCGACCTTTAATGCTGTTAAATGTAGCCCAGACTTTTGAATGTGGCGTAGTGGGTGTGAGGCTATCACAAAATTTTGCCCATGATGCTCGCTTTGCTGACAGTATGGTTTTTTTTGCTTCTGCTGTAGCCCGCCGGAGATTAACCCAGTTCTGTAGGGAGGGTTGACGTCTTTGTTTTTGTATGGCTCGTCGGCGTAAAGCGACTGTTCGTGCACATTCCGCGTTCCACCACGGCTTAAGTGGTTTGTTGGACCTATGTCCTGAAGTTTTCTTGAGCATTTGGGTTGCTGCAGAATTTATGGCCGAGGTGATTGTGGACAGTCGCGTGTTGGGGTCTACATCGTCTGTATCTGGGAGACAGACAGTATCAGCCCATTTTTTCTTATCTAGTTTCTTAATGTTCCACTTGGGGAGCGTTAGGGGGTGCGTTGGTGGCTGAAAGTTAGTAAATTTTATAATGAGGGGTTTGTGGTCACTACCAATATCTGGTCCAGTATGAAACTGTAGTTCTTGTTGAAAGTGTGCAGAGCCAAAGCAGATGTCCAATGAGGCTTCATAATTGGTTCTGTAGTTAAAGTAGGTTGCAAGGTAGGGCGGCGAAAGAAGAATATATGGTGTAGTGTCTAAGTAGTTATATAAATCGGTGCCTGCAGTATTTTGGGTGCCTCTACTCCATGTGGGGTGGTTTGCATATAGATCACCTGTAACAATGATCGGTTGCCGTAGTTGGTTTAGATAGAATTCTAGTTCATTTAAATTTATTGTGCCACCAGGGTTGTATATACCCAGAAAGGATATGTGTGTACCATTGTAGGGTATTAGGCATGCTAAAATTTCTAGTTTACCATTTACAACATGTGTAAGCGTTACAGGTTTACATGTCATGTTACTCCGTGTTAGGAGGAAAATACCACCACCCATACGGTTTGGTCTGTCCAGTCTCTGCATCTGAAAGTTTTTAAAAATAGGATTTTGTTTAGGGGTGAGCCAGGATTCGGTTATGAAAGCTAAGTCCGGTTTGGATGAGTAAAGGAATTGTTTAAGTTCTGTGAGAGATGTTTTAATGCTTTTTGCGTTCCAAGTCATGAATGTTAGGGGAGCCATTTAGGATGTGTGGGTTATGGATGTGTCTGTTTTCCTTGGCATGCCAGTAGTAGTACGTGTTGGATACCTAGATGTGGATGTGGGCTGTGCCTTACTCTTGGTACTGGCGGTTTGGGTTTGTGGCAAGTCAGCCTCTGGAATGATTTTGGTAAGGCGTACTAGGGAGTTATTTATGAGTTTTTCTATCATCTGTTCAAACAATGTGTGTCCAGCAATGGTGGCTTTGTTTGGGCGGATGTCAGTGTCTGTAGCTGTTGATGGGATGTCTTTTGGGTCAGCCTCAGGGGTGGGTTGTGTTACTTGTGTAAAGAATTTAGTTAGCAGTCGGTCCAGCGTCTTTTCTAGTGCATTTTCAATGCGTGTGACAAAAGTTTCAACAAGTTCATTTTCAATGCGAGTGACAAGAGTTTCAAGAAGATCAGGATTCAGTTGTGCATTTTGTGAGGGATGGTTGGACCCTAGGGTTGTGGGAGTGTCGGTGACAGATATATCAGGTACAAGCAAAGGCTGTGTTTGATGATGGGCTGTGTTAGGTTGTTTCAGTGCACTACTGTATAGCAGGTTGTTGGTAGGGAGATCCTTAGTTTTTGCTGCTGCTGCTATGTATGAGGGACATTGTTTGAATGTAATGTCGTGGTCGCCACCACAGTTTGAGCAGGTAAGTGTATCTGATGTACAATCTTGCGTGTAATGGGAACCAGAGCATTTCCCACTTTTAATGTCTTTGGTGCAGCCTTTCCAGGTATGGTTAAAACCTTTACATTTAAAACACTGAGTGGGACGTGGTATATACACCTCTTGTTTATGGAGGAAGCCATTTAACCAAATCCTCTCAGGGGGGATGTAGTCTAGAAAGGTAAGCAGAGCAGTGCCTGTATCACTCAGTTCTCCGTTTGTTCTTCGCATAAATTTTTGATTCCATGGATCGGGATGTCATGTGTCTCAAGTTGTGCTTTGATATCATCTACACTGATGTCTACCACATGTCGGATTACATATTTTGTTAATCGGTCCCCTAGTGGTTTATAGCACTTGACTTTATGGCCACAAATGTCAGTAATGTCTGAAAGCTTTAGTTCTTCGCCATGTTTGTGGTCCACTGCGATCAGGTTTTTCTGTTTATTTGATCTCATATTGTGCACGTTGATCCCGAATATCTTGGGAATGGCATTATATAAGATACTTTGTGCTCGGCTATTTCTGAACACATTTTCCTCTTCGCCATCAAAGGCAATGATGAAAGTTTACAAATCAGAAGAACTTGGCCTACCTTGGTTGAGTTGTGGAGGATACTGAGGCCGCGTGGTGCCGGCATGGTCTCTGTTTACCTCTGTAAGTTGGCGGCGTTTCGCCTCCAATCTGTTTGCTGTCTATGAAATCTCCATCTAGATCCTCTTCTAAGACCGGGTGATGTTCATGATCTAAATGTGTGGTATGCAACAGTGGTTCCCCAGTGTCCTCAAAGGTATCGTCAATATTTGCAGGAGAGACGCTGCGCGAACCTCCACCAGACGCCATGACGCTCCAGCTAGCCCCCACGTTTTTCTGGTGTTTTGTGCGTTCGATCATGTTTGTGGTCCCGATGGGTAGTGTTAACGCTGGCGGGAGTCGTTCTTATGAGGCCCGGATTAGTCCACATCACTCAACGTCATTTAATAACTATATGCTTGTTAAGTAGATGATTTTAACTGTTAATAGCATTATATTGTGGTTTTAATATTAACCAATAATATATATATATATATATATATATATATATATATATATATATATATATATATATATATATATATATATATATATATATATATATATATATATATATATATATATATATTTATTTATTTATATACGAAACGTACAAATTTTGTGTCGTAAATGGTTAAAATATATGTGTGTGGTGCGTAGTGACTAGTATCCGAGGGATCCTGAGTGGCGTTCGTAGTAACATTTCCTCAGAACGTAAACAAACAAGGGAAGCTGGCTTGGAAATTCTCGCAGTTTGACTATTTCTTGCTTGCCTTTTAGACCGGATCGTTCTTTGAACGTTAAGCTAATTCGATGATGGAGGTAATTGTAGCAAACGTGGACAAGATAACCTTCGATATAGAGACACAGCTGGAGGAGCAAGTGGGGGCACAAATGCTGCCCTTCCCTGGCATGGACAGTGAGTATTCTGGACGCCTTGCGTCTCCCTCGAGGCCTTTATTTTATTATAAGTTTTCTCCTGCTCTTTGATGACCAACCACTTGGGCTGGACGGTAGGGCGACGGTCTCGCTTCACGCAGGTCGGCGTTCAATCCCCGACCGTCCAAATGGTTGGGCACCATTCCTTCTCCCCCGTCCCATCCCAAATCCTTATCCTGACCCTCTTCCAAGTGCTATATAGTCGTAATAGCTTGGCGCTTTCCACCTGAAAGTTTCCTTCCTTCCTTCCTGCTCTTTGAATCGTCCTCTAAATTGTCATTTGGTGTGGAGAGACAGGTTCAAAAGTTGACGTGCCTAGTCATGCAGTTTCTGGTCACATGTAAGAATATCCATAGTAGCCTGCTATATTTTAAACCCTGGGCTGTCTAAAATAAATTCAACAATATCTATAATGTACATAAAGTGAAGAATTGTGGGTAAATGGTAAGAAGTTGTAAAGGAAATGGCTTGACCCAACAGACAGTTTACAGAAAAGTTTTTTTTAGTCTGAACTAGTTTCTTTGATATGCATTAAAAATATGTGAAACTTATTGTATAGTGTACGCATACAAAGCTTTTTACAAAATATAAAATCTTATTCAAAATGAATTTTAAAAATAAAATTGGACTCAATAGTGTGAGAAATGGTAGTGAAGAAAATTACCACTCTAAGTCGTCGTCTCTGAACGTTGCTACTGGAAAAGGGGCACTTTGCTATAAATGTTTATTTGCAGTATAGTTTTATTTGGATAAAATTTATGTTTAAAGAGCCAAATTATATTGAAGCTGTTGAAATACATATTTGTAATGTTCTGTTTTTTCACTGTATCATTTGGTAGTTAAATTTTCTATGTACTTAATTTGATGTCTGTGAAGGGATGAGTATATTCTGTACAACAGTCTGGCATTAGTAAACTGTGATGTGTCATGGAATGCCCAGGCTGTGAATATTGCATGTAAGTTTCTGAGAACGAGCTACTTCAATAGTGAAATTGCTAAATGTGAGCAGTTCTTACCAAAACCAATTAAAATATTGGGTTGCTTAAGATATATCCTTGAAGTATTATAATATCCATGTATTATAATACTACAATAAATAAAATCAAATATGATAATCTAAGTTAGGATGGATAAAACAAACTTGGTTACGTTTAATACATTGCTTATAATTAATACTCAGTACATTGGTTAAGCATTGTGGCATATAAACAAAACATTCCTGTCTAGGTTCCACACCAATTATTTAATCATTAAATGTAAACACTAAACAATGATCATATTTATCACTGATGTGATAAAGTGGTCACTTAGTTGTAGTCACTAATTATATAGAAATTAACAGTTACGTAAAATATCTTGAAGTTTTACAGACCCTACTTAGTTTTCTAAATCATGATACAGTATAGATAATACAGGGTAAATATACAATTATACTCTAAAGTAATAAAAAAAATTGGGGCAAAATAATCAATCTGAAAATATTGCAAAATTTTTATTAGGTTTTGATAGCAAAATACTGTAATATGTTTGCATAGAGCCAAAAAATTGCTATAATAAATGTAAAATAATGAAGATTGTTGATTTATTTGGTAATGATTGTGGGTAACTTATTACTACTGCATTTTTTAAGGAAGTAACTGCTGTTGTTTTTCTTCACTACATGGTGAACTGAATGATGCATAGTGTTAGCTGACTTTATGGTAGTGTAAGGTGGATGGAAAAGTTTATTTCTTTTAATGAATGTCACAATCCTTCTCACTATCAACTGCTTGAAACATACCAGAAAAAGGGCAAAGGTAAATTAGTTAAACATGAGCAGCCCCGAGTAAAAACATGTTGCCAACACACTATTAATCTATGTTTTTCAAGATACAAACAAATGACATTTGCAGTTGTTGATTTGAGCAATTTTCCAACAATACACATAAAGCTATTTAAATAATAGTTCGACACAAGTATCTCTCCATTTTTTAATATTGGCACAAAATTTGCAACCCTCCACTACTCTGGGTACTCTGCTCAATCTCTAAGGACTTATTTAATATGCAAGACAAAGTCTCACTATCTCTTCTTTACATTTTTTAAGTATCCCTAAGTATGAAATCCTTCAGCTTGCCATAGATGCCGTGGCAGCCTGTGTTTAATCAATCTTTCACCTTTCATTTTACTTTTACTCTACAGTATTCTAAAAGAAGGGTGAGGGGTCATAAATCATATCACTTGAATTAGAATCTCACAAAGATGCTGAAGGATTTACTGATGTGAGTCCTTACCTGCTCCATTGCATTCAGTATGCAGAGAGGTAATGGTGGTGAATGGTTAGTATACAGAAAATAAAAAGTGCAGCTATCTTATGATAGATTATTTTTCAAATCACAATTAGATTAGAAATTTGTGATTGTTTATTTGGGAAGCTGTCCAATTAATTCTTAATTTTTTTCAGAATCAATAGCTGCAGTGTGCACATTTTACATGCGTGGGAACTGCAGCAAAAGTGTCAACTGTCCCTTCCGTCATGTTCGCGGAGACAGGACTGTGGTTTGCAAGCATTGGCTTCGTGGATTGTGCAAAAAGGGTGACCAGTGTGAATTTCTCCACGAGTATGATATGTCAAAAATGCCAGAATGCTACTTCTACTCTCGTTTCAGTAAGTATTATCTGTAACTTTGCAACTTATTTTCTCTAATGTATTTGCATCTTCTTTTTAATATCCTTGAAATGGTACATTGCATAATTACTCAAAAATATATCTGGACCTCTCCACAAGATCTTGTAAGAAGGTTTTAACTGATGTAAAAAACCTTCACATGTTGCTTTAATTAATATTCTGTATGTAGAGTACATACCACTTGGATGTTGTAATTAGAATACCATACATACCATTTGGTTGTAATTAGAATACCATACATACCATTTGATTAAGTGGAGTAATAGTCTATATACCATGACTATTGTAAGTGGAGTAGGGGAATGCAGATATGATTCATCCCTCAAATATATTTGACTCTGGAGTCACAGTTTTAGACAAATCAGCTTAGTCCTCATTCCATTTGTCATCGTTTTTGTCTAGGCTACAAATGGTTAACATATTAGGTCACTATATATCATAGAATTCAAGCAGCATGCAAAAACCACCATTGAATGTACTGAAATGCCTGGACGAGCCCTGGTGGATTCCTGAAGCTATCTCACTGAGATGGCTCCCAACTACTAGGTCACATCATCCACAAGAGTTCTGTTTGACTTACTGGGGACCATAGCCAAAACCTGGCCCCCTCAGAGATGCAGGGGACTGGTGACATCCCCCCCCCCCCCACTGGGAATCATCCAGAAAGTGAATCAATACAGATCCCTGCTGGGTTCAAAAGGACCGAAGGCTCAAAACTGTCAAACGAACTCCCTAAACATTATAAACAAAGGGGATGAATCTCTCGATACTATTGTGAGCTCATTAGCAATCATCTTCCACCAGTAGAGGAGGAGGCTGAAGCTCCAGGTCTTCGCAGCCTTCCATGCCAGTTTTGGAGCAGATGTGAAGACCACAAACACCAACCTACGAATCTGGAAGGGAGGGAGGGAATCAGGGAGCCAGGGGCTGTTTTTTGGGGAGAGAGAGACCCTTGTGGGTCCCTGAAGCTAACTACCCATGGAGAAGAAACACAAGGGGCTTACCATCGAGGAGAGATGGCAGGTAATCAAGACAAAGCATAGAACTGGACAAGGGACAGCCTAAGACAACACAGGCATGGCAAGGCTGGGGACATTAGGTAATTAATGGTTTAGGTGTTCGACCACCTAAACCCCGTGTCTGAATATCAGCCCAGGACATGTTAGCAAAGACCACTACAAGAGCAGCATACAAACATCATGGTCATGAGGGTAGACCACAGGCTGGCTAGAATCGATATCACTGTGGATGACCTGAGAAACATGAGCCTTGAAACAGGAAACCAAGGAAGACAGATTAAAAGAAAAAGAAAAAGAGTCACCTCTTCTGTCTCTTTAGTGAAACATAAACCTATGCATAAATTCATTTTCCTTCACTCATTATAATTTTTGGGAGTCATGACATTCATTTTTTATATAATTTTCCTCCACAGATGCCTGTCACAATAAGGAGTGTCCTTTCCTACACATAAACCCAGATATGAAAATGAAAGACTGTCCGTGGTATGATAGAGGATTTTGCCGTCATGGTCCTCAGTGTCGCAATCGTCATGTACGACGAGTCCTCTGCATGAATTATTTCTCGGGCTTCTGTCCAGATGGATCAGGTTGCAAATTTATGCAGTACGTGTTAGATCTGTTTATGTTATGTAAAAAAGTTTTTGTATTCATGAAATGGGCCTTTCAAGCCCATTTCTATGTTAACTACTAATAGACATTTTATTTTTTTTTGTTACTCAGGCAGCCTAATTTGATGTCAGACTTTCCTGACAACTGCTTGATAAATGAGGATGTTTATGCTTGCAATTCTACATGATTGTACCCATTATAATTTAGCTGATAAGAAATCTTCTGAAGAATAGTGTTAAATTCCATCTTGGAAGTATAAACTTTCATACCAATACATTTTAAACTTACACTACTGGCCATACATTAAAAAGTTTCAGATATGTGGTGTTAATTTTGTCTTCTCTCATGGTGTTACATAAAAAAAAATTGCCAAATTTTCCATACATTTCTTTTGTATCCTCTGTTGCATCTCTGATTGGTAAGATGCAATTTATACAAACAGGTAAGGGACTTCACCTTAAAATATTGTACTTGTGTTTATTATATGAGTTACTACTTTATCTCTTATTTATTAATATGTTCCATGTAAATGATAAGCCTTTAACTATATATGATTGGTTTAATTACCATGTAATTTGCAGCCCAAGATTTGAGTTGCCACAGATAATGGAAGACAAACAATTGCCTCATAAAAAACAGGGGATCACTTGTCATTACTGTGGAGAAGCTGGACACAAAGCATCACACTGCTACAAAGCTAATCCAGAACTAAGGGAGCAAAATGCAATCATTGTAAGTAGTCTTTAAGATTCAGAGTAAAAAAAAGTTGTAAGTAAGGACACATTGATAACATTTTACAGTTAATACTGTATCTTTAATAATGCAGTTAATAATAATACTATTAATGCTGTAGTCTGTATTTAGTTATACCAGCAGTGATTGTTGTTTCATGGTGTATTTGAAGGGAACATTTGGTGGAGAAATCCATTACATTCACCAGAGTAGTTGGGGGTTGCATGTAAAACTTGGATACTGTACTTAGATTGACTACCAGCTTCGTGCCTCCAGATTCCTAGTTGATCCAGGTAGATCCCAGGTTGTGTAACCTTTAGCATATCATGGTCCTTGGGTTAAGGCACACATCTGAGGTTACCCAGGATGCTGGTTTGATGACCATTCTGCTCTTAAGCATTTTCTTCTTGTCCTAGCAATACTAAAAGCAAAAATAAAAACTAACGTTTTTCTTTTTGCTTTTAGTGTTGGTCTCAATTAGGTTGCATAGATTTGTCTTGAAGAGTCCATGTTTAGATTTTCAATGTTTTTATGATTGCCAACTTCCCTTGTGTTGCCAATGTTATCCTGCTTATGTGTGCCTCTGGTGTTAGTATTGGAATTATACCCACTTTTACTCTTTCCTTTTCCTATTTCTGTAGTTATGTTTATGTTACGATTTTGATTCCTTCTAGTCTTATACCCTTTCTAATCTGCATTACATTACCTTGTTGGGAGTTGAACTCAAGTAGCTATTTGTCACATATTCCTAGAGCTTGTCAAGACTTTACTGCAGTTATCTACTCATCTTTTTTTTTTTCATTAGCTTTGCATTTTCTGCAAACATGAGCATTTATTGAGCTCCATCCCTAGGTTAGGTCATTCACAGAGATCAGGAATAGTGACAGGCCTAGGACTGAGCTTTGAGAGGACCCATGCTTTTACAACCCTGTAGCCTGACACCAAGTAAACAAGCAACATGTCATCACACTGTGTGCCACTCGAGGCCAGAGCAGGCGTCCACCCCGTATAGCTTCAGCCGACAAACTGACGATTCGGCTGATGGCTCGATGGGCTGGGACCCCCTCTTCCCCTTCAAGGGGTGAGGGGGTGGGGGTGGCGTGAATGAGTGGCACACGGTGTGATGGCGTATTGCTCGTTTGCTTGTTTTTGTTTAGGGGGGGGGTTCTCGCCTCTGTTCAGTCTCAGGTTGCAATATTTCTACCAGGAGGGGTCTGCTTTGAAGCGCCTACCTTTCTGGGTGCTCAACCCCGGTCGATGGCTGACATGAATATTTTCATACATCTAAGTTTCATAGGCCATTGCTTCCTTTGCCTCTCTGAGGAGACCATATTCTGGCCAGTAGGCATGACAACTCCATATGACTGAAATCCTGTACTAATATTAGCTAATATTAGTCGAATAGCTCCAGGGTGCCTCCGGGGGCTCTACCCAGAAAATGGCGTTTCATTACATTCAACGCTGGTCTTAAGAAAATGCAGTCCACTTTGCCTCTTTTTTTTGTCATTAGACAACTTGATAGTGGTCCGGGATGACTCAAAACGTCACCAATTCCTTTACTTTCAGATTTGTGGGTTGGGTGTTCTGTCATATGAACTCTTTATCACATTTCCAGTCTCCGTGGTGTAGTGGTAAGACACTCGCCTGGCGTTCCGCGAGGGCTTTGTCATGGGTTCGTATTCTGGCTGGGGAGGATTTACTGGGCACAAATCCTTAACTGTAGCCTCTGTTTAACTCAACAGTAAAATGGGTACTTGGTTGTAAAAACGATTCTTCGCGGCGGGGATCGTATTCCAGGGACCTGCCCGAAACGCTACGTGTACTAGTGGTTGTACAAGAATGTAACAACTCTTTTATATATCTCAAAAAAAAAAATGTTAGGCTATTTTTTTAATTGGCTTTTTTAGAATTTTGTAAGGAATGCATGGTAGTGACACTGGTCTATAGTTCTGTGCTTTGTATCAGTCCCTTTTCTTGAATATTAGAGCTACATTTAACTTACTCCATATTTATGTTATCCTCCAGTCTCTTTTTGCAGATGATGAGTCACAATATCGTGGCTGAAGATATGATGACCAAACCACACATTAGAAGATGGAGAAATGACAACGTTTCGGTCCGTCCTTGACCATTATCAAGTAACCAAACGTTGTCGTTTCTCCATCTCCAGTCTCTTAGTGCTATACAGTATTTAAATTATAGTTTGTGGGTAACAAAGTGCCCCTGCAGCTACTGTACTGTCTGTATTGCTTCTTGCTTTCATGTCTTCCACCTTTAGTCTCCACTCTGGCTCTGTTGCCTAGCCCTCCTGGAACTCTTTGTCATGTTCCTCACACTCGTTGTTTTCCTAGATGATTCTTCTTTGTTTCCTCCG
The DNA here is from genome assembly GCF_040958095.1 of Procambarus clarkii. Taxonomy (NCBI): domain Eukaryota; kingdom Metazoa; phylum Arthropoda; class Malacostraca; order Decapoda; family Cambaridae; genus Procambarus; species Procambarus clarkii. The sequence goes on from NC_091240.1 coordinate 1,551,357, forward strand.
CCTGATCACATGATCTTGAGTAAAGCTGATGTTTTCATCCACTTGTGACCATGCAGCAGCATTACCTGGTTTATTTTTTTTTTTTTGACACCATGTGGATTTTTAATTGTTGTTGTTCTATACTGATGATTCTGGCATGCTCACTTCGGGCTCTTAATTATGGTACTTTACTATTATTCTCTGTGTCCCTGTTACGGCCCTATTGGGTCGCAACTGGGTTCTTTCTCTGATGTTAGTAGAGTTTGGGTATCCGGCCCCAAGTTAGTACTGTAGTGGCTTTTAAGAGGTGCGTTCCGTAACGCAAGTAAATTAAAGGGGAAGGGATAAAACTTTACCAAATTAAATATATAATTACCATCACCATAAATAAATATATAAATTATCACACGGGGGGGGGGGTATAAACACTAGAATATACAATGTGGTCTTCTTCTGAAGACCACATTGAAGACGCGGAGTGTTCCACGGTGCTCAACGATGCTTAGCCCTTGGTCCTCTTGTGGCCTCTCGATTAATCCTTAGATTCTCGTAACGAGTCTACCCTGGCCACAGGCCAGCCAAATCACCGTCCCACTCGGTGCACCGTCATGGAGGCCATCAACCACAAATCCAGCCTATAGCTGGCAGGTTCCAATCAGTTCCGCAGGTTAGGCCACTCCACGACCGATACTAGGGTTGCGAGCCCTAGGCAGGAGCCTCGTGTGATTCCACAGATCACTCTCCTCACTACAACACCCCAGTGGCTAGTCTTCTCCACCAGTCAGCCCCGGGTACGACAATCCCTGGATCTGCCACCTCGCAGGCAGGCTAATACAACAGTGTTCATCCGGGGGGTGACTCACAGTTTCAGCGGCAAATGCGTGTAGGTTCTACGGCTGCCTTGGGTAGACTGATCCAACGTTCATTACAGCAATCCCAGGTCGACTCTGTAATCAGACACGTCATCAGTACCGGTTACACTCTGGGGCACCTCACTTACAGGCTTAGACACAAACGCCCACCTATCCACTCCATAGATGGCGTTGCTGTCTAAGCTCCACCTCACCAGAGGTCAGCAGCGGCTGTGTTATGAGCTGATCAGGACGGGAAACTAGCCCTTGTGGCCAGTATATCTCGTCCTCACTAGATGGCGTCGTCCATTTGGAGGGGGTTTCGGGAGCTGACCCACAGATGGCGTGGTCGTCACTGCTCCGGGCTCGGACGCTGGACTCGGGTCCGTAACACCCAATCTATCTCTACTTTTTCTATCTTTCTGGTAATTCCCTTCTCATCTTGTCTCACTGCCTGTTGAGACAAGTACTTGTCAACTTACTTAATGAGCACAAATATTATTGACATGTAGACATATCATGAATGATTGTTAAAAAAAATGAAATTAAAAAGAAAATGTCCCTATACTTTAAGATAATAAAAAGTAAAATAACTTCTTTTAAAGAACACTACTGTACTGGTCTTGGAGCTCATGCAGCCCATGGATAGGCTTTATATGACAGCACTGTATCAACAAATCTATCAACTAGCTATTCTCTAGTCTTGGGAGGCCTGGTTGACGACCAGACCGCGGGGATGCTAAGCCCCAAAATCAACCGACAGTAACCAAGGTAATCTCATAATATATATTTTTTTTTTTCAGAGTTTGGCTTCAGGTGGGCCAAGGAACCAACCAGGCAAAGAAAATTCAGGCCCGCCCCCAATGCACCAAATGGATAACAATCGTTTGGATAATGTCATTTGCTTCAAGGTACGGAGAGCTGCAAGTTCAGTTAAATAGCATACGCATGATCATTATCCCATTTGCAACTTTTGGATTGGATTTACCAGCTTTTTAATTTCTTTTGAGATATGATGAATGTTTTTGTCTTTTGTCTTATGATTTAAGTTTTGTTTTATATATTGTAGTTACAACTTTTTCATTCCTCTGAAGTGCCTTGAGAGATGAGTAAAAAAATGCAGTGGGGTTGGAAAAGACATGAAAGAACGCATCTTTTGATTTCCATAGTGCTGTGCCATTCAAATTCTCAAGGAACAATTCAGTTGTAAAATTAGGAAAGAACCATAAGTGCATGATGAATTAAAATCTTTTAAAATTGGTAATGCCAAATTTGAACGAATAAAACTTTTATTGATGTTGAGATCTAATGATTGAGCATAAAGATACTGTATACTGGGTAATTGTCTAGTGGACAAGGAGTTTAGCAGGTTCCGTGGTGTAGTGGTAAAGCACTCGCCCGGCACTTTGCGAGTGCTTTGGTCTGGATTCGTTTCCTGGCCGGGGAGGATTGACTGGGTGCCATTCCTTAACTGTAGCCTCTGATCACCCAGCAGTGAATGGGTACCTGATTGTTAAATGATTTGGCGGGTCATATTCCTAGGAAAAATTAAGATTAAGGACCTGCTTGAAATGCTATGCGTGCTAGTGGCTTTACAAGAATGTAAGAACTCTTGTATAAATAAATAAATAAATAAAATAAGTACACTTTCACTTTTATATGTCATCCTATACCAATGCAAAATAAAAATGCATTAAAAATTAAATAGCTTGGAAAGAATACAGTACTGTCATTCATACACTTTCTGCAGATATATAATTTATTGAGAGAATACCGAGTGTATCCAACATATATGTGCTGGGTGTTGTGAGGCAACAGACTTGTCATATGTATACTAATTGATGAGGTGATGAAAAGAATGAATACATAAAAGGGAAGAGGTAGCCCATGTAAGGTTATGTAAACTGGAGAGTTGCTAAACCATCTGAATACTTTTGTGTAGTACTGTACTGTATAGTTGAGAAGTGAAAATTGTCAAAGGTTGTTTGTCAAAATGAAAAAAATTGGAAATGTCATTGAATTAGCTGTTCAAATGACTGTCTTGGGTTGCAAAGCTTCAGTTTTTTTGGTTTTTTTTGTGTGTGGGAGGGGGATATAAGAGAAACAATATTAATCTTACTGTAACATTTATTTTTAATTAAACAGTTAAGTGCTGTCGGCTATTTACATATTTGTATTGTGTCCTAAGTAGTATTATAAAATTTGTTGTTCAGCTTTTAGTTACAAAAGGTATTGACCTAAATCATTTTCTTTTTCAGTGTGGTCAGCAAGGACACTTCGCTAACAGATGTTCTAAGGGCCAGTTTGCTTTCCTTAGTTCCAGTAATTAGACATGCTTGAGTGATCTTTCAAACAAGATTGTTTTATAGTAATAGTTTTTATTACAGTTTTGATGACAAAATTATAATTTAATATCAACATAATATACAAAAGACTGAATGTGTTTTGAATGTGAAGGACTGAATGAATAAGAGAAATACAAACTTGTACCTTGTTTTATTTTCATTACCTTAACAGCAACATTGAAATTGATGGCAATTGCTTGGTAAGCATTTATGCTGAAAAAGAAGCATGAAAAAACTGAAAAGCATTCTCTCATCAAAACATGTAACTGCTTGAAGAAAATTAGAGATCTGAAGGTAATGAGGCATACGATCATTGCCATCGTTGAAAACTCCCCAACCGAAATGCGTCCAATTCCACAAGATGACAACCCGTGTCACCTAAGGCAGCAGCAATTCTGCTCTCTCACAAGCCACCAGGACTGAACCCCTCCATCCATGGAAAAGAAAAGAACAGGATGGGAAGAAGGCCATTGTATTACAATCAACGATTGGTTTATGGGATGGAACCCTCAGGAGATCTAAAAGTTAATTCACAGCATGGCATCTAGGCAAAGGAGCTTTGCAATTGTTAAAAAACAAATCGGGAAATGGAAAAACGTAGCTGGGATTTAACCATGGAAGAAGGCAGAAGATGAGGGGCCCAGGGAAAATGGACACTCACAGTGTACCATACACCAAAATGCAACAAAAGCATGACGAACCATAGGGATGCCCAAGATAGAGCCAAAGGCCAAAACCCAGATGGACCACCCATAAACCCCAAGCCCAAACAACTAGAAAGACCGAGTAAAGGACAATGTACAGAATATGGGCTCCGATAGTCTATCATAATTTCTTTCCTATAGACTCTGCTGTATTGTACATTTAAAGTACACACTGTTATACAGTATATTGTTTTCATGAGCCTTGTATAGTGTATGAAGAGTGGTCTTTAGTAACTCGCTCAACTGGTGAATCTGCTACATTTTACTATTATCCATGTTACTGGATTACAGTACCACTTGACTGTTTGCCCTCTTATATGTAGTGATGATGTTGTCATGACTACTGTGCTCGACGACTCCTTTAATCTGTCGGGACCTCCAAGAGAATTTTTTTTGTATCCAGCAATGAACAGTAAGTACTGTACTCAGGTTTGCTATAAGATTTAATTCTGAATACAGTTTAGTATTTCTTATTACTCTTAGAATTAGAATTTATTTTGCTCAGTTATGTGTAATAGTAATTTATCATTGTGTTGACTGCTAGACTCTGGGGAAATATATACAGGAGTACCGGTATGTACTAACCTGGTCATTACCACACACACCAACAAGTGAAACAAAATCAGAAACTAGCAGTTTAAAAAATCAAACAAATATATAAATTATATGGTTTGTGCATGCCAGGTAAGTTACAATTCAGAACCTGGATATTATTATTAGCATACACCACATACTGTACAGTATTTGAACTGTACTGGAAGATGCCAACAATCACAATAATCCCATATTCCCTCTGAAACTTTAGGCAAAGAAAATGTAATACTTATATTGGTTTATGCTCCCATTTAGTTTCTTTTGTCTCTAACAAATTGTGTGTGCATAGTGGCAATGTACAGTACAGTATATCATAAGCATGGACATACAGTAGCATTAAGCATGTAAGTGAATTATGGAATAAAAATACCGCACTGCAGTAATTATCACATTAATATCACTAATAATAACAATGAGCAACAATAAAATAAATGAAAAATCAACACAATATTCAGTCTGGAACTCTTGCTCTTTGTATCAGTTATGTTTTTGGTGAATGTTAAAATATTCTTGGCATCTATTATGTTGTGTTTTAAAGTGCTTGACAAGCTGACCTAATCACAGAAAATTATGCCTGTATTTTTCAGTGTTAGTAGCCAGTTGGATTACACCTCACTTGTCCCCATTGTCTTAAGAATCATCACATAATAGAAGTGACATCAGAGTTGTATTGAGTGCAATCTTCTCACATTTATACTATATATTTTGAAATACTGTATAGGAAGTAAAGAATATAAAAATCTAAAATTAGTCGGCTTTTAAACCAAAATAAGGCCTAGTGTATGACTCATAACCCCTTTAAGTGCTAGTCATACTGCCTTGGCATTTTCTCCTGACAATTACCTTAACTTGTATTGTATCAGCACATAGTAGTATTCCTTGCCTAATTGTGCTTACAAGGGATGAGCTTCGGCTCTAAGCCCACCCCACAACTGTCCAACTGTTATACAGGTTCCTGCATCTATTGGGCTCTCTCATATCTATATTTGAAACTGCACCGAGTCTGCCTCCACCACATCATAGTGGTGGAGGCCCTTTGCTAACTACTCTGAATGAGATTCAATTCATGTAACCTTTACTTGGAACTTATACCTCTTATTTCTGGGACTAGTCGATGGTGTAACCTTGAACCTTCTCCAATTTCGTCTTGAGTGGCTAGATGTGGACTGGAGCCGAATGCGCCAGGATTAGCCCGACATGTGAAATACAAGGTTCTGAATGATTCCTCACTCAAATTTGTGAAGGCAGTTCTGATGTCGGCTAGCCCAACAAATGCTACTGACGAGACGGGTTTGGCGTGATATCAACTTAAAGGAATCACGAGGGATATCATCTCATATGGTACCCTTATGTCCAGCCTCCTGCTCCCTCCACCTAGTTTCATTACCATACATTTACTCGGGGTAAATTCTAGTTGCCATTTGTAGCACCATTCTTTCAGTTTGTCCAGGTCTTCTTATAGCCTCTGTCTTAATCCTCGTATTTTTTGCATCATCAGCAGACACAGGAATGACTCCTGGAGCATACCTGGAGAGGGTTTCGGGAGTTCTACTCTGAGTCCGACTTGTGATAACTTTGTCCAACAGGCTATTGCTTGGAGCGGCCCCGCAGGCTCAGATATCCACTAGTTGGTCCAGCACTTCTTACAAGAACCTGTCAAAGTGCCTCTTTAATACAGCCATCTTCGTTCTAGCAATATTTCTAATGTTTGCCAAGAGGGTATTCAACAGCCATGGACCCTTTATGTTAAGACTGCTCTCTGATTGTGCCTATGGCATCTTACTCCTCACTCCATTCTGCATTTCCTTCCGTACCTTTCGCTCCAGTATGTTATTTTACTGTGCAAATTTGGGTCCTGGCCCTCCAGTATCTACCATACCTTGAGGTTACCTTGAGGTGCTTCCGGGGCTTAACGTCCCCGCGGCCCGGTCGTCGACCAGGCCTCCTGGTTGCTGGACTGATCAACCAGGCTGTTGGACGCGGCTGCTCGCAGCCTGACGTATGAGTCACAGCCTGGTTGATCAGGTATCCTTTGGAGGTGCTTATCCAGTTCTCTCTTGAACACTGTGAGGGGATTGCCAGTTATGCCCCTTATGTGTAGCGGAAGCGTGTTGAACAGTCTCGGGCCTCTGATGCTGATAGAGTTCTCTCTCGGAGTACCAGTTGCACCTCCGCTTTTCATCGGGGGTATTCTGCACATCCTGCCATGTCTTCTGGTCTCATGTGATGTTATTTCTGTGTGCAGGTTTGGGACCAGCCCCTCTAATATTTTCCACGTGTAAATTATTATGTATCTCTCCCGCCTGCGCTCAAGGGAGTACAGATTTAGGCTCTTTAGTCGGTCCCTATAGTTTAGGTGTTTTACTGAGTGGATTCTAGCAGTAAAGGATCTCTGCACGCTCTCCAGGTCAGCAATTTCTCCAGCTTTGAAAGGGGCTGTCATTGTGCAGCAGTACTCCACTCTAGAGAGCACAAGCGTTTTGAAAAGTGTCATCATCGGTATAGCATCTCTAGTGTGAAAAGTTCTTGTTATCCAACCTGTCATTTTTCTTGCAGTTGTGACGGATACTTTATTGTGTTCTTTAAAGGTAAGGTCTTCCGACATGAGTACACCCAGATCCTTTTCATTGCCTTTACGTTCTATGTTATGATTTGCCTGAGTTTTGTACGTGGTTTCCGTTTTTATATATTCATTTTTTCCATAGCGCATGAGCTGGAACTTATCTTCGTTAAACACCATATTATTTTCTGTAGCCCATAGAAAGACCTGATCGACATCTGACTGGAGGTTTGCCGTGTCCTCTATGTTGCCTACTCTCATGAAGATCCTAGTGTCATCTGCAAAGGATGACACAGTGCTATAGGTTGTGTTCTTGTCTATGTCCGATATGAAGATGAGAAAAAGTACTGGAGCAAGCACAGTACCCTGGGAGACTGAGCTCTTCACGGTTGATGGGCTGGATTTTATTTTGTTGACTATTACACATTGGGTTCTGTTGGTCAGGAAATTGTAGATCCATCTGCCTATTTTTCCGGTAATTCCTTTTGAACGCATTTTATGTGCAATAACGCCATGGTCACATTTATCAAAAGCTTTTGCGAATCTGTAAATTACATCAGCGTTTTGTTTGTCTTCCATAGCATCTAATGCCATATCATAGTGGTCCAGCAACTGCGACAGGCAAGAGCGCCCTGTTCTGAAACCATGTTGTCCGGGGTTATGGAGATGCTGTGATTCCATGTATTTTGTGATCTTACTTCTTAGCACTCTCTCAAATTTTTTTTATAATGTGCGATGTTAGTGCTATCGGTCTAATTTTTTGCCTCTGCCTTATTTCCTCCTTTATGAAGTGGTGCTATCTCTGCTGTTTTTAGTATATCAGGAATAACGCCAGTATCTAGGCTTTGTCTCCACAGAATGTGGAGGGCCTGCGATAATGGTGTTTTACAGTTCTTGATGAATATGGAGTTCCAAGAATCCGGGCCTGGTGCAGAGTGCATAGGCATACTGTTTATGGCTTCTTCAAAATCCAGTGGGGATAGGGTGACGTCTGATATGATTTGATGTTGGTATCATATTCATAAAAAATTCATTTGGGTTATCAATCTTTAGTGCGTTTAATGGCTCACTGAAAACAGAGTCGTACTGCTTCCTCAGTAGCTCGCTCATTTCTTTGTTGTCATCGGTGAAAGTTCAATCTCCTTTTCGCAGGGGTCCGATACTAGATGTGGTTTTTTATCTTTATTTTGCATAGGAGAAAAAATATTTCGGATTTCTCTCTATTTCACTGATGGCCTGTTGCTCTCTTTGCCTCTCCTGGGTTTTGTATGATTCTTGTAGCTTGCGTTCAATTGTTTCTATTTGTCTACCTAACCTTCTTCGCCGTTCTTGAGATAGGGTGCGACTCTCAAGTTCCGCGATTCGTTTTCTTCGCCTATATAGGGAACGACGTTCCCGTTCCAATCTGCATCTCTTCCTCTTTTTTTTCTTAGGGGTATGCGGTTTGAACATGTACATTATTTGATACCTTTCTCTTAAGAGGGTACATTGAGAGTTTTGAGATGGTCCCAATAATTTAGATGTTCTCGTTTCTATGCGTGCCGTATGTTCTCTGTATTCCCTCTAATTCAGAGATCTCCGTTCTGAAAGGGAAAGCAAGTACGAAGCAAAACTGAAGACGGTACAGCACCAGTGAAAGGACTATTCCTTCTGGAAAATTTGTACACAGGAGAAAACGGATAAGCCCGAGAACTGAATCCTATGGGACTGCCAGTGTCATCTTGGAACACTGATCTCACCCTTTACAGTAATTTGCTCTTTGTTGTTTTCAGAATAGAGTATGATTTAATAAGTAATGTAATAAGCGTTTGAAGTGTAAACCCATGTGTTACGGCCACTGTGGGCCAGTAACCGGGTTCTTAATGTTATAACCTCTTACAGTATCCGACCCCAAAGTCTGTAGTATGCTTTCAAGAACGGTAGTAATGCAATGAATAAAGGAGGGAGGATAACCAATACACAATTCCCTTCACTACTATATATATTAAATTAAGCTTTATTTACAGTTTTGTAAAATGCCTCATGCAAGACACCAATACTTCAACAGTGTTCAACTCCAGTGCTTTCACAGTCCCAGTACCTTATCCACCTCTTACTGGACAACACAGGCGAGTTCACCCTTTACATGGGCCAGTCCACCCACACAGTATTACGATGCGCCTACACCCCACCTTCGCTCTCCAGGCACTCACTGGCAGAGGGCTTCAGCAACACGCTGACAGGGGTCTCAAGTAACCACATACAGGGGGAGCGAACACCCTGGCAGAAGCCTCTAGCAGCTTGCTAGCAGCACTTCACAGTAGGCACATCACTGTCTTCTGTAAGCCTTTTTAGCCAATCTTGGGATACGCCACTCCTCAACAATACTGCATATACTAACAGCTAACACACACTGCTTTGATATATGGCAGGTACTTAGTCTTCTTGCAGGACCAGGCTAAGGGTGCGTGGACTGCCCAAGGTAAACTACCTTCAACACAATCCACATGTCACTTCTGTGGACATAAAAACCATCATTAATTAGATGGACAGGACACTGAGGAAACCATAGGGTAACACTAGTTCACTGAGGAGATGACATTATGCTCGTAGCATAACCTAGATGGTGCTGATCGTGACATACCCACCTGAGGTCATCCACATGACCTCTCCTTCTAACTAGGGCAGGAAACTGGAACCATTCATCGCTGCCACGCCACCACCAACAGATGGAGTTGTCCACATAGCGTCCAATACCAGGAGGGTGGGAGTGCAGACCAATAGATGGCGCTGAAATTGCCACTCTACACACTGACGATGGTGTCTATACCGTAACACCCTAGTAGAGTGAACATAGTGTAAACCCTGGTATACTAAACATAGTATAAACCCTGGTATAGTGAACATAGTATAAACCCCTGGTATACTAAACAGTATAAAACCCTGGTATACTAAACATAATATAAACCCGTGGTATACTAAACATAGTATAAAACCCTGGTATAGAGCAAACAGTTGTGTTGACCTAGATATTGCAGTGGGTTGCTTGAGCAAGGCGGAGATCAACAACAGCTTCACCTGCACCGGAACACGACCGTCCACCCCTAACGTGGCCATAACCCCCCCAAATATTGATCAATGTGATCATGTGGTGATCACCATATCTATGGCTCTGCTCCAAGCGCACTTTTAACGTTCTATAGGCTGGCTTGCCTCTTAAGTCTTCCCGCCTCTTGTATCATTAGCTGTTTTGTATTGAATTTATTGACCTAAGTTATGGTAAGTTAATATACATGTATGTTAAAAAAAATAGTTGTTTGGATAAAAAACTATTTTTTGTTTTACGTGAGAAAATATTAATTATTAAATGAAATTGAACTGTTGTCCCCAAGTTACATGTCTTTGTGAGTTGTGTTTAATCTTACATACAGTATTTGTATCGGTCACAATGTCCTCAGTGGAATTTATTAATATAATTTGTCTTCTTCTGTTTAAGTACCCACGGGCTCACCATAGGCAGTGCTACTTAGAACTGCTTATTCCAAGTAGCGAATCTTTAACAACAACTGTATAATTTGTTACATTGTCTTCCAGGCCTAGTCTATTTTAATGGATAATTACATAGATGCTGTGTAATAATAATTTTGCTAATACGTATTATAAGTATGCGAGGATAAAAAAAACTGTTTTGAGTATGTTAATTTGCTTTACTGTTTGTATTTACGTCAATTATCTGTTGCTGGAAATGTACATTGCTTCTGGAACTTGGAAGGTATGTGTATGAAGTCACCTTCCGGAGGCTGGAAGATATCACGTGTTTGACGTCATGTCAGGAGGCTGGAAGATATCACATGTGTGACGTCATGACAGGAGGCTGGACGATATCACATGTGTGACGTCATGACAGGAGGCTGGAAGATATCACATGTGTGACGTCATGACAGGAGGCTGGAAGATATCACATGTGTGACGTCATGACAGGAGGCTGGAAGATATCTCTATAAACGGAATTGTTTGTCTGTCCGAGGTCAGTGGCCAGGGGCTTGGAGTTGGCGTCACCCAATTTTTCCCGGTAATTGCTGTTGGGTACGTGCTCAACATGGACGGGTCGGGATTTGCATAAAAGAAAAAATGTAGTGCCATGTGACACTGTGCCAGTGACCCCCCCACGAAAGCTTTTGCTATATCATTATGACTTTTATTATTATTATTACTACTATTTTGCAATATGATAAAACCGGCGGTACTCCTTCACGTTTAAGATACATAATAGAGCGAGATTTAAGCTTATATAAATTTAATGGCGGCTGTCGAGGTATTTGACCCTGAGGTGTTCATTTACAAGTGTTGTGTTCATTCTACCTGACGAGAGCATTTGCACATACAGGGTGGTCATCTCCCAATATGAATATATAAAAAAATACTTCGCACTCTTGAGAACTTCATACACGCGGACACGTAACGTTGTGAAACAATACATTATTTCTTGGTTAACACAATAGTACTATTGCATCAGCCGCCTTGCCTGGCGTGAGCCTTCATGACAATACACATAGCCTCACTCTATGGCCATTGTTCTTGTGTTTTATTTTAGCCAAAACTTGATACTAAGCGATTTATATTAACGAAAACTAAAATATGTAATTGAACTAAATGTATATAATTAACATTGGTCACGTTCGTCCATGTTATGGAACTAATTCTTTAGTATACATAGATTAGTTCATTTGTTTTGTGCACCTTCAGAAACGGTTAATTCAAATTGGCACTATAATGTGATATATAGACGCCTCAGCTGTTCTTATATTGGTATGGAAACGCTTATAATCACTATAATGATAACTAAATGTTAATTGGAATTTAAATATTATTGAAATTATAACTATATAACAATATACGCGAGATCCAGCTCGAACTGATATATATATATATATATATATATATATATATATATATATATATATATATATATATATATATATATATTATTTATTAATTTTTAATTAATAAATAATTTTATTAATTATTTATTAATATTATTTATTTAGATAATAATTTAATATTATTTATTTAGAAGGGGTACCACCTCTGGTGCAAGTGTAGGGACCCATTATTTATTTATATATTTATTTATTTATTGACAGAGAATTATGAATAACGAGTTATATTTTTGACAAGATTTAGTGTATATTTACCTATCAATTTATAAAGTTTATTTATTTTTTAAATTGCAGATGATGTAAACATCAATAATGAAGAACAGGTGAAGCAGCTATTTCTATACCTGATGAAATCTTACTGCTCAGGTGCCAATTGCTTTAGATAATTATTACTAAAACCAAGTCTCCTTTATATTATCAGTTGGCTGCAATATTTATACCAAAAATATATATATTTGTGTTTAATCAAATGATTTGTATGCATTTATTCAAATATTTTCTTTATGATTAAATATCAGCAAGGAAGTTATGTGGCACCATGCGCGCTTGTGGGAGGTATATAGGAGTGAGCATCGAAGAGCGTGACTGGCGCTTCCAATATTTACTATTAGTGTTTTATCATGTTCAGTAGTGACAATGGCGTGACTGGCATTATAACCACACTCTCCGTAACACGTCACCATTTCGAATACAAGAATGTCTTGAGATAAGATGTCCAAGCTATAGAAGTTTATATAAGACTTTCGTCACCATTGCCCACCCCCCCACCCTCCCACCAGCAGGTAAGACAAGCTAATGTTACTTTATATCGGTGATATGTAGGCTTCATTTATAGGATTTATAATAGTTATAGTGTTTTAATACTTTTAATGTTGAGATTTAGCCACCGTAATTGTTTAATGATTATGTGTTTTATTTTTATATCTATATATCCCCCTTCCTCCTTCAACTCACTCACCCCTACCTCCTTCCCCTCATTCACCCCTTCTTCTCTCCCCTTACTCACCCCTTCCTCTCTCCCCTCACTCACCCCTTCCTCTCTCCCCTCACTCAACCCTCCACGCCCAACTCTCACCAGTTTCGAAGCCTCATCATATTTAGTCCTTACGAATGCTTGAACAGCTGTTTAGCTGATCTGTGTCCACACACCGCACTCCATTCTCGAGTCACAATCGGGGGATCCCAGGTTCGATTCCCGGGCGGGACACAAATAGTTGGACATGTTTCCTGTTCTGGGGTTGCTTCCAGGGGAGTCGCTCTACCTGGCAACCTCGATACAAGCCTAGTGTATGTATATATATATATATATATATATATATATATATATATATATATATATATATATATATATATATATATATATATATATATATATACACACACACATAAGACCTGCGTTCACCCTTGATTGCGTGCACCCTTGACTGCTTATTTAAGCCTTTAGGCCCGTCAGATTAAGTTTATGGTTAGGTTGTTGAATTTTGTATGTGCTCTTTAGAATTAAAAGAGTACAGAATGTTAATTTTGATTTAGGTATACAATCGCCCAACCACTTGGGCTGGGCGGTAGAGCGACGGTCTCGCTTCATGCAGGTCGGCGTTCATTCCCGGACCGTCCAAGTGGTTGGGCACCATTCCTTTCCCTCGTCCCATCTCAAATCCTTATCCTGACCCCTTCCCAGTGCTATATAGTCGTAATGGCTTGACGCTTTCTCTTGATATTTCCTTTCCCTTTAGATATACAACAGTTCAAGTTGTGTACATTCCATCCACAGGTGTTGTAATTGTTGGAAGATGGCATATGATATTGGGGGGGGGGGTTTCTACCGTGGTGCTGACTGCGTGTGTTAGGGCTAGAATCTAGACGTGACAGATGCACTCAGCAGTTTTAGTTTAGTTCACTTATTATGCACCCCATACCCATCTTGTGGGGGGGGGGAGGGGGTAGTTATAGTTATGCTTGCGGGGGTTGAGCTCTGCTCTTTCGGCCCGCCTCTCGGCTGTCAATCAACTGTTACTACTATTTTTTTAACACCAGGGGGGTAGTGGAAAGGGTTACAGAGGCACATAATGGGCTCAGGGACTGAACCACATAATTCATTTAGCTAAGCAAGTTATAGTCATGATGACTGACATATTGACAAATACAGACATGCAGACAGACAGAAAGACTGACAGAGACAAACAGACGAACAGAGGTAGAGACAGGGAGACACAGAGAAAGACGAGTTGAAGAGAGAGAAACAAGAAGGGGAATATTTGAAAAGACCGGTAGGAGAGAGAGGGAGACAGGTGGAGAGGAAGGATTAGTGCCCAGTCAGTTCTACCCCGGCCAGGATACGAACTTTATGTGATGTTAATTTTGATTTAGGTATACGATTATCTAATAGTATCCACGACTGCTGTCGCACCAACGATGCTTTGATTCTTACCCTTGACTTGATACATGCAGCTCTTGACGAAAATGAGCTCCTCAATATAGGCTTATTTGTTGACCTGAGTTAGGCTTTTGAAATACTTCTCTTCTCTCCTCCACTCCTCTCATTTACATCAATGACCTCCAAAATGTTAGCATACTTCTCGTTTGTTATTAAGTATTAACCACATTGAACCCATAAATGATTTAACAATTATTTTGTCTGAAAAGCTTTTGGCATTAGTAGATTTGTTTGTACTGTATACAATTTCTGCTGAGGCCTGAGTGTGCCCTTCGGTAATTCTTTTCTTGTGCTACGGCTCACAGGATGAATATGGGGGGCACAGCAAATTACTCACCTCCGGTGGCAACAATTAATGAAGCATTAGGATAGGCTACATCTGGCAGGACTCTGAGTCTAACACGGTGGGTGTGTCATACTAAGGTGTCATACGAGTGACACAGATCAGCACGTGTCAAGTGTCATGGAGTACACGCACTCATGTGGCACTTGCTACACGATGGATGATGTATTTTCAGGATGAGTGAACTGTCCAATAGATTCGGTCTTTGGGGCAAATTTAAAAAAAATGTATGGAGTACGCGTGATGCAGAAGTCGTGGGGGTACGTGTGGTAGACCTCGGGGTACGAGCATCGTACGGTAATGGGTGACACAGATCATGCTATTAACAGTGTCGTAGTATCAACCTGTCCTCTTAATCCACACGGTAATGGATTCAGAGCGACTACGTAAGTAGTGCTGAGCATGGATTTACTCTCAATCCATTGTTAGATAGGTTTGTTTAGGTTAGGTTTCATTACGTTTGGTTATGTTAATATGGTGTAATATTGACCCTAATGTGAAATATGAAATTCGAAAACTATTTAATTGTACGCTTGAATTTTGTTTACTGAAAAACAATTTTTTTCAGACCGTTTCAGAGAAAACTTTTTAGCATATATTTTTATAGCTTAAACCAACAGTTTATGATACAATAAAGTTATAACTTGAGAATAATCTTTGTTTTGGACAAAGAATCACTTGCCAGTTTGCAAGAAGACTATTACTGGAATCGTAATATGCTTTCAGACCATTACAAATATCTAGATAACTATCCAAGTGGTTTGATAGGGAAGTTTGTTGCTCGAGGTAATGAATTTGCTCTGAGGACGGGCTCTCTACTATAGATGGCTTCGTTCTCCACTCACAATCGGGGATCCTGGGTGGAGACATAAATGGTTGAGCATAGTTCCTTTCACCTAGCAGTAAATAGGTACCCGGGAGTTAGGCAACTGTTGCGGGGTTGCATCCTGTGAAGGGTCAGTAGTTCGACCTTGGTGAGACCTCGAGAAAGCTTTGGCGGCTCGCTATCAGAACATGATGCTGACAGTGGTGTTGCCTGCGGGTAGATGGGGGCTGCAGCTGGCAACACACACACAACTTGGGAACAAACCCAGCGTCAGGAATGTCTTTCACTGCATCCAAATTCTTTGAGGGGCTGGGGAGGTAACACTAATCTTCCTTCGTAACTATCGATATCTTATACACCATTATATATGTAAATTTTGCCGTTAAGAAAAGACCATAAATAATCTATTCTGATTCAGAATAGACATCAACATATAGTAGAAGGCTGGTAGTAAATATTAATTGCTGCTGGCTAAGATGAAAGGCAAGGTGGGCTGGATGAGAATTTGGCGAGGTGATGCTGTCTATTTACATCATGCGAGCGTGCGCGCCAAGTTGACGCTCACACAGTTGTTCTCTCTCCACGGCGACCTGTTGAGCCTCCTCAACACTTGTACCACTCCCTCCACACCTTCAAGTCTTACTGTTCTCTGTGAGGATTCAACCTGTACATTGTAGTTGGGAGCGCTAATGTCCCACTGCAGTGTGTGTGTCTCAAGTTGCTACTTAATGCCTGCAACTTGATCCCGAATCTTACGTGTGTTTTGTATTTTTATGGCAGATGTAATTACCAGCGTTGGTGACAATTAGATATCACTTGCACCGGTATTGTCAAGTGGTTTAACAGGCATCTCGATCATGTGTTAGTGTGGTTCATTTATTATGCACCTCATTTATTATGCCACCCTTGTACGTGGGTGGCAGTAAATCAAATTTGAGGCACATAATGGGCTCAGGAACTGAACACCAAAACGCATATGGCTAAGCAAGTTAATTACAGCCTTAATAATCTAGTTATACGTGTTTAATCACATATACCGTATATAAAAAAATGTTACACATAATTTGATTTGCTTATCATGCCATCCCAAACCTGTCCAGAAGGTTAGTAAGTAAAGTTTAACTAAGAATTATTTTGGATATTTCACTAAGATTTCTGGTAGTATGTCATTTTGAATAAAGTACTTAAAACACATTTCTTGAACAGTTGTGATTAAAATTCTCCCTAAATTTTATGATTTGTTCATATTAAATGACATAGTGACGAAAGGTATGTGAATGGTTACTATTAATTAGCGTTTTCTGTAACTTTAATCGTATCTAGTAAGATCGGTGAGAAATGGAGTCTTAAGTCGTAAACTGTCATATGTGTTTGTCGTTTATAAAACGTTGTGATGCTGTGTTTAATTTTTTTTTAATTAAAACAACTCAGTGTTTAAAAATCTCTGTTCTCGTAGCGTAAAAGTTCACGTCATATTGTTATCAAGTTCACGTCAAATTGTTATCATTCAGAACGTTTAAGCTGAATGATAACCTTTCAGCTTAAACGAAATATACATGTTTATCATTCAGTGCAAGAAAAGTATAACAGCCAGTTTTTTTTTTTTTTATACAGGGATATTCCTGCGCGGGCCCTAAGCCTCTGGCTGGCCCACTAAGTGTTGCTTGTTTCTGTTTTACTTGGGCGGAGTATGAGTATTAATGACTCGTATGGTCGCTTTAGTAAGATATTGTCCCATGTGTTTAACAACTTCTGCTCTGTTGAATCTTAGTTGAAATTTTAATGGGTTTGTAACTGTGCACTGTGTTAGATAAAAAATAATGTTCCAGTGGTCTGTTGGGCATTTCTCCAGTGTTGACATTTCCTCTCATCTTCCGGAACCTGTAAGCCTATTTCCCATGCACATGTGTATCCAAGCCTAATGCAATGTAAGTGTACTTCTGTTGATCTACTGCTCCCTTTCATCAAACTAAGTGAACAAATCCACAAGGGCCGTGACGAGGATTCGAACCTGCGTCTGGGAGCATCCCAGACTGCCTTAATCGACTGAGCTACGACAGGGTAAAAGGGTTGAAACCGAAGTTCTACTGAACTTACTGGATCCCGTAGCCTCTCCGAGGTTTGTGCCTCGGAGAGGCTACGGGATCCAGTAAGTTCAGTAGAACTTCGGTTTCAACCCTTTTACCCTGTCGTAGCTCAGTCGATTAAGGCAGTGTCTGGGATGCTCCCGGACGCAGGTTCGAATCCTCGTCACGGCCCTTGTGGATTTGTTTATTTGGTGCAGCACGTTAGTGTGATCTCTGTGTGTGATCAAACTAAGTGGTTCGTAGTTAGTTGAATTCTTGTACCAATCCGCAGATTCTAATGTTGCAACTGCTGTGTTGTGGTCACTGTACATCTTCTGCATTGCTCTGTTTCTAAATACTTTCTTAATCTGTGATAGATTCTGTGGTATGTAAATATCTACATTTTTATCTTAGTTGCAAGTTTTGCAGCTTCGTCTACAATATCATTTTCTATTATTCCCACATGACTTGGCACTCAGTTGATAAGTCCCGACGGTCTTGAAGTTTGAGTGTTTGCATTAATGATATGACATTTGTGATCAGATGGATGTTATCACATATGTGTTCTTGTTGCAAGATTTCAATGGCAGTTCTCGAATCTATATGTATGATAACATGTTGTCGGTGTTCAGCAAGAGCATGTTCCAAAGCCTTTTAAATGCCTAGCATCTCTGTTTGTAAAAGCCAGAATTAATATGATTCATAGCGTAGTACACGCAATTTTTATTTGTTCACAAAATCTGTGATGTCATCGAATTTTAATAACAGTATGTTATAAACAGACTAACATAATAATTAAATTAATTAATTTAATAATTTGTTGCAGGTTGACTGTTGGTCTCAAGAAGGACTAAGAAAATAGCAATTCACGGTTTATATATATCCATTGCTACGATTGGTATGTTTAGTAATTTGAGTCACATATAGTTCCACGATCATTGTGGTGTATATGTGACCACTGTGGTAGGTGTACAGTCAATATAGTGGGCGTGCGACCACTGTGGTAGGTGTACGACAAATATAGTGGGCGTACGACAACTTACGTGGCGAGTGTACGGCCAATGTGCAGGGTGGGTGGACGACCAATGTAGTGAGCGTGCGACCACTGTGCTCAGTGTACGACCATTGTTGCCAGTATACGGCCAGTGTAGTGGGTGTACGATCACTGAAGTGATGTACGACCATTAATTAAACGGTCGCTGGGAAAACGCTGAAATGTCGCAAGAGGGAGAGAACGATGCAGAAATTATCAGTCTGTTTGGTCCTGACGAGCCACAACAGTCCCACAAGAACAACAGGAACGACAAGAGAATTAAGAAACAGAAGAAGAAACAGCGAAGGAGAAATGGTTCTGCGAGTCCAGAGCAGACTGGAGAGGTATGTGTGACTGTCACTTCTTCAGGGCTAGTGTCCTGTACGTGTTAACAGAGCCACTTTGATCAACAAATCACAACGCGTGGGCATTCAGCCTTAACATGTGTTAGTTTAGTTAATTTATTAAGCACCTAATACCCAGATCCTGGCGGTGAATTGTAATGGGAAGGTTAGATGCACATGTAATGACTCAGGAACTGAATCCCATAATTCATTTAGTTAGGTTCCCTGTACCTAGCGTCATTACTTTGCACTTGCTAGAATTGAACTCTTAAGTAGCGACTTGAGAGACCATACAGTAATTCCATTTTGTCCGGATCCTCTTATAGTTTTATGCAATCCTCCAACGTATGTATCCTTCTCATAATTTTTTGCATCATTAGCAAACATTGACAGGAAGGAATCTGCCCCCTCAGGTAGGCCGTTCACATAGATTAGGAACAGAATCGGCTCTAGAACTGATCCTTGTGGAACACCACTATTAAGATTCCCCTACTCTGTTGCCTCTCCTCTCACTGTGACTCTTTGTTTCCTTTATCCACTGGATTACCTTCGCAGTCACCTGGGAAGATCACCTGGTCACTTGTTTCTCCATTTTGTGCTTTAGTCTCTTGCTGGGTACTGTGTTGAAGGATTTCTGACAGTCCAAAAATATACAACCTATCCACCCTTCTCCACCTTGTCTGATCTCAGTCACCCATATATATTATATATATATATATATATATATATATATATATATATATATATATATATATATATATATATATATATATATATATATATATATATATATATATATATATATATATTATATTATATTATATATAATAATATATATGTATAATATATATATATTATGTTATATATATATATATATATATATATATTATATATATATATATATATATATATATATATATATATATATATATATATATAATATATATATATATATATATATATAATATATATATATATTATATATATATATATATTTTATACCTACTACAATATATTATATATATATAAATATATTATATATATATATAAATATAATATATATATATATATATAAATATAATATAATAAAAAATCTACTAGCCTCTTATGATATTTTCCATCACCTTGCATGATATGCAAGTAAGGAGCGCAGTTCTGTAATTTAATGCCTCCTGTCTGTTTCCAGTGGCATTATATATAAGATATATCATCGTAATCAGCCAGCACAAGGCTTGTGCGCTTCTCTTAGTATCCATGGTGACATCTTATCTGATCCCACAGTCATAGCCGGGCGTTAGCTCCACCAGGTATTTTTTTAATTCGTCTCTAGTTATCACAAAATCCTCCAGTGTTGCTTGGTTTGGCTCTAATCCCTCAGCTCAGTAACACTTCTCTGGTCTCTGGTTGTATTGTGAAGACCTAGAACTTCCTGTTGAGTGATTCACACGCACACACACACACACACCCACATATATATATATATATATATATATATATATATATATATATATATATATATATATATATATATATATATATATATATATACACATATACATACATACATACACACATCAGCGGCCCCAGCATGGAGCCCGTATCTTGTCAAGCACAAGGGAAGGGAAGAGAAGGAAATTATCAGGGGAAGCGCCAAGCCATTGCGACTTTATAGCATTGTCAAGCACAAGGCGAAGCTTGAAAAAAATCAGAGATATGCTACTAGACTAATCCCAAAACTAAGAGGCATGAGTTACAAAGAAAGGCTGCGAGAAATGCACCTCACGACACTAGAAGACAGAAGAGTAAGGGAGATATGATCACAACCTACAAAATTCTCAGAGGAATTTACAGGGTAGATAAGGATAAACTGTTTAACACGGGTGGTACGCGAACAAGGGGACACAGGTGGAAACTGAGCACCCAAATGAGCCACAGGGACGTTAGAAAGAACTTTTTCAGTATCAGAGTAGTTAACAGATGGAATGCATTAGGCAGTGATGTGGTGGAGGCTGACTCCACACACCGTTTCAAATGTAGATCTGATAGAGCCCAGTAGGCTCAGGAATCTGTACATCAGTTGATTGACAGTTGAGAGGCGGGACCAAAGAGCCAAAGCTCAACCCTCGCAAGCACAATAGATGTGTACAATTAGGTGAGTACATCTACACAACGGGGGTCATGGCTAAATGGACAGCGCTTGCAATTGGGACTCGTAAACCCAGGGTCAGGGTTCGATCCCGGCCACCGGCGGAAACAGATGGGCAGAGTTTCTTTCACCCTGATGTCCCTGTTACCTAGCAGTAAATAGGTACCTGGGAGTTAGACAGCTGTTACGGGCTGCTTCCTGTGTGTGTGTGTGTGAGAGTGTGTGAAAAAAGGTAGTAAGGTAAAGGTAGTGACAGTTGAGAGGCGGGCCGAAAGAGCAGAGGTTGTTACATTCTTGTACAGCCACTAGTACGCGTAGCGTTTCGGGCAGGTCCCTGGAATACGATCCCCGCCGCGAAGAATCGTTGTTACAACCAAGTACACATTTTACTGTTGAGTTGAACAGAGGCTACAGTTAAGAATTTACGCCCAGTAAATCCTCCCGGGCCAGGATACGAACCCATAACAAAGCGCTCGCGGAACGCCAGGCGAGTGTCTTACCACTACACCACGGAGACTAAATGAGGGGTAAGTAGGGAGAGGAAGTAAAGGGGGAGGGGGAATGTGCGGTAAAGGGGGGAGGGGGGGTTGAAGGGGGGATGTGAAAGGGGAAAATGGGGATGGAATGGAGGGGGGGGGGGATAGAGAAACAACTATCCCAGGTACCGTCCGGTAAACCCCCCCCCCCCATATATATATTATTATTATCCCCATATTTTTAATTTGATTTAGCATACATAATAAGAAAACTTTGTTATAATAGAGAACTGCCGACAAACGATATGCTAATGGTTAAGTCACCTTTCTGTACTTGTATTATTCATCACACTTCGGGGAGGAAGGAAAGCCATTGTTCCCAGTTCAATGTATCTTACGAATAAAGGAAAATGTGAATTGGGCGCGCGCAATCTCTGACGTAAGTACAGGGATGCTAAATGTCACTCCTATTGGTAAAAAAAAATAAAACAAATTATATTTCTTCTTGTATTGGATAAGGAAGTATATATATATGACTTAAAAAGGATGATCATTCTTTTTGGCAATAAACAATTCGGGTGTAAGTGCGTGTATAGATAAAGTATCGGGCGACGACTTGGCACCAGCGCCTGGGTTGCTATCTCTCAACAGCTGGGGTTAGTTCGTTTGTAAACAGTGGAGGGAAGTGGGCGGTTCACTTTTCTTCTGGACTCTTACATGTATATTTCTCCATTTATGCATACATTACGGTGAGTTTTGTGCCTCTGGGCATCATGCAGGGTGATTAAACCAGCTTTTTTGTCATATATGTCAGTAGGGTAGTTGCCACTTGGGTGTGTGGGCTGTGAGCGCTTCAGGGCATATATAACAAGCTAAGGGATACGTCCGATACGTTGTGTTGGGCAATGCAATACTTGTGGGTGTAAGTACAGTGCAATTATCAATTGCTATTTACATATCCAAAGCCATACTTGTTCAAGGTGTTGCTACATTGATCTGAATGGCATTTATCACGGTCAATATTTCCAAGCGCTGATTTTCCGCCCGCATCTCTAATCGGAAAATTGACATTTGCAGAGCTTTAAATTTAAACTCTTATTTACATGTGAGTGTAAAATTTATAGATATCATTGCATAGATCATTAATTCATAAGGCAATCCAAATATGCTTAATAATCTGACAGTGGTAGATAGGCCTAGCTATCAACATTCAGAGTTTGGATCTTGATCATAAATTCCAAAGCAGTTGTAAGGAGGCTATTCAATAATTGTGGCAGTGCTGTGTTTAATTACAATAACAAACCATTAGTAAGCATTATTTATTAAAGTTATTACTTTGTCTTAAAAAAGTCAAATGTGTAACAACCTAATAACCCCTGAACTAATAAATAGTTAGGTCACTCGGGATACAGGTACAGTACAGTTTTGAACTTGATTTGACAACTTTAATTTGCTATTTTAGTGCATTTGTAGTATTTATTCTTGAGTTGTGTGTGTGGGGTTAGTTTAAATTTTGTCTTCAAGTTCAAGTATGTTTATTGAGATAAGAAAGAAATACATGTCTTAATTTTCTGGAGTTATGATGGAACCAGTTTTGGCAGATAGTCAACAATGAGAAGTTCAATGCCTTTGCTGTTTACTTTTATAACACATCAGGGAAAATGCCATAACTCATAGTTATATCTTGCCAGTCAGTCAGTCATTTCCTGTCAGTCGGTACTTAGTTTCAGCCATTTGGTAAGCCTAGTTATTTAATGCCAATTACTTAAGACTGATGGATGCCTACTAAAATTGCATGCCAAACAGTTAATACTTATTGTATGCCAATCAGTTAATACTTGTTGCATGCCAGTCATCTGATTGGGATGTAATGAGTGATTGGGATGTGATGAGTATAAACTTTTATACATTTTGCATGCCAATAAGTTTATACACATTGCATGCAATTTATTTCATATTTAACATATTACACATGTTAAATGTGTAAACATATTACACATGTTAAATGTGTAATAAATTATTCTAAGCTTATTTATATTTCATGCTAAATTAGTTATTTAGCAAAATGTTATAAAGCAGGTAGTAGGCTTATTAAAAAGTTAAATACCGTACTGTATACAAGAGATGCCTAAAGTGTGAAAATAAGAAGTTCTTTAATTATTCCTCATTATCATCACCCCCTTTTTTTCTATTTTTTTAATATTTTGGTTCTTATATTATTTTACATGTTTTTGTTTTAATTATTAGTTTGTGCAACTCTATACTTAAATTCTTTGCTGTATCATATATTAAAAAAGTTTACATATATCTGTCATATGTGTAAAATATCTTGATTACTGTAAAGGTTGGTGGAAAATATAATTTCTTGTTAGCTACAATGTCTTCCCTTATTCTGTGTACTGCAAATCATAACATGACCCTTCATATCATCTTTGTTCCTCACACACATTAAATGTTAGCCTTATTTATCTAACAAATTTTATATTCCCTTTGTATTTTATTACTTCTTGTGTACAATTTTTAGAAGAGAGATCTATTGCTGTGTTATGAACTGATAACTGCTGCTATGTGACTGATATCAGTAAAAATGTTATATAACCCTCAGATACAATGCAATTACCTTAACCCATCTGTAACTTAAAAGATCTACACATTTTTCTCTGTTGGTTATCAAAAGTATTTTAACACGAGAGAATTCTCTAGTGTAAATTCCACTAGAGAATTGTCTCTCAACTAGAGACTGAATAGAATTAAGATTCTCTCAAGAATTTAACACTAGAGAGAATCTTAAGTCCTTGGAAAATACAATCTTTGCTTTTAAAATATTTTACCACCATTACTTAAAGCAGGGGTTATGAAACAGGAATATGTATTCCCCCTTCTTCTGTATTCTATTATTTATATGTTCCAAGGTTGGTCTATTAACTAAAGCAAGGTTGGAGCAAATATACACTAGATCAACCTTGGAACATATATACACTAAAACTGCCTTAGAACATATATACCATGTATATACATTAGAGCAACAGTGTAACATACTGTATAATCACTAAAGAGTGTATCGGGGGTATTCATAGCCCAGTTTGAGTACTTCGATCCTTAGCACTCCTCTCAAAGCTTCTGCACTGCACTTCACACTGTGGTTTTACTGCTCAG
Source organism: Procambarus clarkii (assembly GCF_040958095.1). Classification (NCBI taxonomy): domain Eukaryota; kingdom Metazoa; phylum Arthropoda; class Malacostraca; order Decapoda; family Cambaridae; genus Procambarus; species Procambarus clarkii. The sequence continues at coordinate 1,576,136 of NC_091240.1, forward strand.
TTTCTGTTGCAAAAGTGACCTAGTTCTTCCTGCATTTACCAAGTGAGCTCTCAAGGTGAACATCTTGGGGGGTGGGGGAGGGGGTTGTCTTATAACCACATCCTGTCATAATTCTTCCCTACCTCACATTTTGCTGCCATCTAAGTTTTTATATAAACTGTGATTCTTGGTTATACAATACTGTAGTATCTATTAGTGCTGCCTAAAAGATGAATATATTAATACTAAATTAAGTTTCATTTAGCGTAATACTGTATTTAGTATATGTGCTTAAGTGAGAGCTGAATGATAATTATACTCTATAGGCTGCTTTATATGTACAACCCACATCATGAGAAACAAGTGAGAGACAAGGCAATAATGGTAGACCTAGTGAGGATAAACATAGTTTATATAAAAGAGGTGCCTAGTTGAAGAAGTATTACGTAAACATATCACGCGTCGGTTTAGAGTTGCAAACCAGTTACTAAAGAAAGTGAAAGTCTTCATGACTCCCTGTATTCAAGGCTGGCTTCGTGACCTTGTAACTAGTCATAGTGGATCGAACTCTATTCTTGTTGTTTTCTACATATTTCTTGTGTTAATTTATATACAAATGTGTTTGTATAGCCTACATAGCCCTACATGTACACTTACATTATTGCACATGAACACACATGAACTAGAATGCCTGCATACACTGATTCTGGCTCTCTCAACGCCAGCCAATCTCAGCCAGCCAGCCAGTCAGTGTCAGTCAGTCAGTAATTAGTTAGTCAGTGTCAACCAGTCAGTGTCTGACCATCAGTGTCAGTTAGTCTCTGTCAGCGAGTCAGTGTCAGTCAATCACAGTCAGTCAGTCAGTTGCACTCAGTACATGTCAGTCAGTGTAAGTCTCTGTCAATGTTAGTCAGTCTGTCAGTGTAAGTCTCTGTCAATGTCAGTCTGTCAGCGTCAGTCGGTGTCACCCAGCCAGTCAGTCAGTATGTTAGTGTCAGCCAGTCAGTCAGTGTCTTACTGACTGTCAGTGTCAGTCAATCAGTGTAAGTCTTTCAGTCAATCAGTC